>NC_056561.1:46434811-46435188 GCF_013358625.1 Macadamia integrifolia | reverse complement strand
ACGTATGTCCATACACCTTATTTAGTCTCAACCATCTTTTTGGTAGTAATTGATTTTTTTTTTCCTTCCCATGTGATCAACTCAAACTAAGTTTGAAACTTGACATGATATGAAGAACCTTGGAATCTATATATCCAAACAAATTTTAGTATTACATGGGATGTGGTCAACTATATTTCTCCCAAAGATATAAATGCTAAAAGAAAAGGAGGGGGGGGTTGGGTTGTGTGTGCAAAGCTCACACTTGTTATGAGGTCTTAAGTTTGAATCTCTTAGTTGTTCTTTTCACCCTCCTTCTTTCTTTAGTGAACCTAATAATTAAAAAAAAAAAAAATGAAATGTGTACATGTTTTATTTATTTATTTTTGGGTTCAAGA
>NC_056561.1:46145270-46434761 GCF_013358625.1 Macadamia integrifolia | reverse complement strand
AAAAGATTTTTTTGTATTTTTCCAAATTTACATAAACTTGAAATGCACACTTTTTTTTGGAAAAAATTATGCATCTAATTTCACATCATGGTCATTGGCCAAGTAAATTATAATTATTTTTTTTTAACTAAAATGAACTGAATTTTCTAAAAAAATTGTATTTTTTTAGTATTTTTCTTATTATTAATTACTTTTCGAAATAAAAAAAAATAAAATAATACAAACTATTTAGAAATTTTAATTTTTTTATAGAAGTTGTAGATTAAATGTTTTTAAAGAACATATAAAAAATTAACAAAGTGTGGACCAATATATTTGAGTAGATCTAAGAAATAAAAAAAAAATTTGAAACCCTCACTTTTTTGGGAAAAAATGTGGGTTTCATTTGAAATCATGTATTTAGTAATTATAAGTTATGACATTATTTTTAAGAGTTGAATGAACTAAATTTTCTAAAAAAAAAAAATTGGGATTTTTCTTTTTTTAATTAATTTGGGAATAAAAAAATTAAGAAAAAATATTTTTTTTGAGAAAAATCAAAAATTTCCATGGAAGTTATAGAACACTTGTTTTTACATAACATATAAAAAATATAAACATTTTTAACCATTGAGCATGAGTAGATCTAAGAAATTTGAAAAAAATTAAAACCCTCATTTTCTCTTGAAAAAAGTGTGTAAATCCTTATAAATCCAATGATTTCATGTAATAATGATGCACAAAATGTGATTCTAAGTATGATGAACCTTAGATTTGTAAAAAAACTTGAAAATCTAAGGTTAAAGTTGAAAAAAGTGAGTAAAGATTCAAGAACTTACTATTTAAAATTTTCAATTTTCAAGTTCAAGGTTCTTCTTGGACTATGTTTCTCTCCTTCTTTGAACCATTCACTTCCACAATGTTTCTTTCAATCTACCATTTGAGTCTCCAAAAAGGTGTATGAATCAAAGGGGAAGAAAGAAGAGAAATATAGAAAACTGTTGGTGAGAGTTTGAAGTGTTTGTTTCAAACAACAAAAGGCACATTCACACTTAAGTAGCCGTATCGTACCGATACGGTACGATACGCTTTGATACTATACGATACAGTCGATACGTACCGATACTCACGGGAATTTTCATATTTTCAAAAGTTCGTATCGCAGAGTATCGTACGTATCGGTACCGTATCGGTACGGCACGATACGGTACTACCAATACCCCGATACACAAAAAGGGCCCAAAATTCCCTGTAGCATATCGGTATGTATCGTGCCGATGCCTACCGATACCGATATGTATCGGACGATACGGCACGATACGCATCGATGCTTAAAACCATGCTTATGATTAGTGTTGTATAAGTAATATGTTTGGGACTTGGGATATTGCTCTAGTACACTAAATATTAGTTAATTAATGTTGATTTATTTGTAGTACTATCATATTATATCTTGTTTTAGCAATGAAGCAGGTAAATTCTCCAAAACAGTTCGACGGACTGCCAAACAAGGGTGTAACTCTAAAACACTGTCATGTTCTAATATTTTTGCAATTTTAAGTTCAAAGCATGTTTATTAACCTTAAAACAAGCTACCCACCAAGTTTCAAGTCAAAATATGGTCGTTTAACCACTGAAACAGTCAACCGAGTAAAAAAAAATACACCAACTCGCCGAGATTTCGGTATTTCGGTGGATCTAAAACCACCAAAATACCGAAACGAAATGAGATTTTGAACCTTGCTGCTACCTTCTAGGGTTCTCGCCTCCTCCTCAGCCCTCTTCCTCCTCCCCCACTCCCAGCCTCGACCCTACTTCTCTGCCTCCCCCCAAGTCCCTCCCACCCTCCTTCCCCTACCACCAACTCCCCTTCTCAAGGTAGAATGACCTGATCGGCCCTTTCAGTCCAGCCCCCTTTCCGTCCAGAGAGGGCCTCCCTCACCACTTTGCCCCTCCCTCCTTTAGTAGAAACACTAAGATTCTGCTCTATCTATCTTCCCTTTTGGACTATAAGGAGCTCTATGGTCTTAACTCCTTGGTTGCGCACTTCATTGGCAACCATCCCTAG
The DNA here is from genome assembly GCF_013358625.1 of Macadamia integrifolia. Classification (NCBI taxonomy): domain Eukaryota; kingdom Viridiplantae; phylum Streptophyta; class Magnoliopsida; order Proteales; family Proteaceae; genus Macadamia; species Macadamia integrifolia. The sequence continues at coordinate 46,432,714 of NC_056561.1, read as the reverse complement.
TAAATGTGGTTCCATCTCTCTCTCAAAAGCAATGGAGACTTCAAAGGCAGGTGGATGCTAACCTGCTTGATAATGGCTTCTTCGTCTTCAAATTTTCAGATGAAAATGACAAATTACATGCTCTTGAGGGTGTGACACATCACACGTGGCAGGTTGGCCAGAAACATATTTTCTACAGGCAATGGCTCCGGCATCTGCAACTCCACAAACTCGGTCTTTCCTCCATCCCCCCTATGGATTGCTCTGCCAGGGATCCCACTCCACTTTGGTGCACTGATGGCCTGAGTATAATCGGCTCAGTGCTGGGTACTCTATTCAAATGCAACAACAAAAAGAAAATACAGACTTATCTTCGCAGGCTGTGTTGAAATCCCAGATGAAGCATCTCCTCTGACCAAGGATTAAAGTATATGATGCGGATCTTGGTTCCCAATATGGGAATCAGATCGCTTATGGACCCACTCAAGAGTTAATAACTCAAATATTAAAAATAGTGGCAGTTTTGTAAATACTCTCAAATTCCCAAGAAGGGTGGCAATGTTGTAATTAACTAGAAACTAAGAAGGGCCAATATGATATGAAAGACTAAAGGACATCACATAGTTTTAATTTATTGGCTAAGGGTATAACAGGAACTGAGGTTGAACTAAAAACATAAAGGATTAAAGGCATTAAGAAGGGGGTAATATGGAAAATAGGGTTTAATTAAAGGAAGCAAAACCTGGACAGAATCAGTCGTCCCTTACCTCCAGATCAAAACCATGGCAGTGAGCTCAGAACCTTGCAGAAGAGAAAGCTGCTTCAGTTCTTCTTGAAAAAGCCAGAAATTCCAGGTGAAGGCTGGAAACCCTTTGGCCTCTTGATTCCGGTAGGCAAGTACCTCAAACAGCAAGCAACGAGGAACAACTGCACCTGCAACTCAGATCTAGCGATGAGCAATGATCCAGATCTGGTTGTGGAGTAATAGCTCACAGCAGAGGTTGTTTCTGATCATGAGAACCCTGCGATTGGGTCGCCTTAGGGAGGTGATTCTAGCCCCAAAGTTTGAAGGTGAAAACACTTGTATCTAGGGAGATCCCTTCAATTCTTTTGAGCTATAACCTATCGTCTAGAACAGGGGATTCACAGGGAGAAGGATAAGCAGTCGTAACCCTGAAACAAATTAGAAGGAAGAAGTAAACAAAGAAGAAGAAAAGGAAGGAAGAGGGAAGGGAAGGGCTCCCGCACCACACTCACTATATTCACAATAAGAAACTTCTCAATCAATTCTTCAAATCTAATCTCCAGAAACGTTTTACAGCAGTTTAAAGAGGAACCCATTGCATAAAATTGGAAAGCAATTTAAAGATAGAAACTAACTAATTGCAAAAAGAAACTATTTCTAAAACAAAAGAGAATCAAATATACTAGGATTTCTTCCCAAGTTATCAACTACCAACCCTTGCCAGTCCAGAAGATTGGTTTGGCTCGGTTGTGTCTTAGCTTAGGCCTCCGCAGTGGGTCAGTCTAGTCCAGCCAAGCCAAGGCTTCTGCATCAGTATCAATATTAGTATCAGTATCAGGCGTTGTATCGATCAGCTAAATTTAATATATGTATCGAAGGGTATCGTATCGTATAGGAGATATGCTAAGATATGCTAAAGATCAATGATTAAAGTATGGCTATTGATTGCCGTATTGGTTGGCTAAAAATTAAGATATGTATCGTAGGGTATCTATCGTATTGTATCGGAGATACTTTAAACCATGCCTGCAACTTCAATCACGATTACTGACGACGAAGGTACACTTTCGAGAAAGATCAGCACCCTCGTCAATGCCTTTCTACAAGGTATTTGAGCATGAATCCCCTTAGTGCCTTCCTAGGACCTCACCAACACTCAATGAGGAAACTCCATCTCTTGATTTGAATCCTCTTCCTCCAGTCCTGTAGCTGAACCTGAACCTCGAGAAGATGATCCAAATCCTTACCACCCTGCTACTGCCTCTTCTATCCCCCACAACCACCGTCACACCTTATTTCCTCCTCCAACCCCTCTACCGTTGGTTGGGCCAACCTTCTCCCTCTCGTGGCCATCAGCAAAGCCGTCATAATAAGAGAACTCATCATTGGCAACAACCTACTTCAGGCTCTCCAAGGGCCATTTTGTTGTGTACTTCGATCGACTGGCCCAATCCTCTAAGGACCGCTGGTTCCAACCATTTCTCTTTATTACAGATTGATGATGCCACCTCTTTCATGTACATAGCAGACCCTAAACCTTGTAGCCTTCATCCAGTTGGTCCCCCGAAGGGTCACTATCCCCAGGAAGCCATTGCTGCTTCTTCAATGATGCAAGTGGTTATGGTCCGTCCTCATACCGCCTTGTCTCGCCTCCCCTCTCCCGAGCTATGCTGTCTTCTTTTCAAGGAAATGGAGGGTTTTATCCCTCCCTCCACCTCCCCCCCTCCTCCCTCTTACCCTTGCCCTCATGTCCTTGGGGTTAAGGCACATTCACACACCTCTCGAACCTTGCCCGACCCCCTCTCTCTCTCTTTTTTATAATCCCACGTAGATACTGAGAGGGGTGAATCGATGTAACCAATTTTTCTCCCCAAAATTCCATTGATTATCTCATTTTTGGCACACACTACTGGCAACCACAGGTTCAAACAGGATGGCTGGGGCAATCCCAATTTTATGTCAACTGTCAACACAAGTTTGTGTGCCAACCTACACAACCACTATGTGGCCAGGTTTCCCAGGTTGTGCATATTCATCTTGCAAGCACACAACACTCTAATCCATATATTCTATATTATCACACAACCGTGGTTCAAAATCTCACTAATATCTTGGAAATTTCGGGGTTCTTTTCTTTAACGAGTCGAAATGACTTATGAAATACAAAAAGGAACATATTTCGGTCGAAATTACGTTATCTCACCGAAATTTCTTGTACCATTTCGGCGAGATACTAAAACGTTACATGTGTGTTATAAATACTCATTCTTGTGAGGGTGAGTCAAAATTTTGACTCCAACTCTGCTGTCTTGGCGAAATTTCTATTTCTTACTTTAATTCAAAAAATCAGTCCATTGTCAACTAATTTGTCACGTCATCACATCTATTGCATTGAAGATCACTCCAAGTTGAAGATCTACACATTTCAAGCTTTGGAAAGGTAAACTACTTTCCCCAAAACCTTTTCTTTTGAAATAATAACAAAAATACATGTTAGGTTGGGGCTAAATTTTTTATATGTTAGACACTAGAGGCCGATCTATGACCTCACGGAGTCAAATATTTTTTTTGTTCATAAATATTTTTTTATTTTTCTGGTTTAAAAAATACATTTCCATCAACATAAAATGTTTTTTTTTTTTTTTTTTTGTTAATATAGCTTTGATGGAACTCAATTATATATATGTTACTCACCATTGGCTGATCTACGACTCTATCCGATCAAAATTTTTTTTAGCTAGTAAATATTTATTTTAATTTTTGAAAAAAATGATAAATTGATTAATAATTAAAAAAATTAGGAAAAAGTATTTTGTTTTGATTTTAAAAAATAAGAAAAAAATATGAGATTAATTTTGAAGTGTTGTGAAGTGTACATGATGCTTCTTATGTTATACCATATTTGATTTTGTTGTATTATGTCATAAAAATATTCTCTAAAATCGATTAAAAAATAATTTCATGTAAGAAAAAATATAAGTAGCTACCATATACTTGTAAGTTAATGACATTTTTTTTCTATGCATCAGCATTAGGGTGATACATAATGGCTGACAGAGGAAGCGACAAGGAAAGCGGGAGAAGAGGGAGAGGAGGTGGGAGCTGTGATAGGAGTCGTGACAGTGAAGAGATTGCATGGAAACACGAAGTGCCAATTGATGGCGATAAGAGGAAAACAGAGTGCAACTATTATCACAAGAAGTTTATGGGTGGTGGGGCCACTAGACTTAAGGAACATTTGATTGGAAATTGCTCAAATGTGGCTACATGCACTGAAGCGCTTGATAATATTGCTAAGGTCATAATTGAAGACATGAAGGGATGGAATAAGAGGAAAGCAATGAAAGAAAAGGCGAGGATAGAATTTGAGGAGGTACTCACCCATGCAACGTTATGATAATGATAGTGATAATGACAGTGATGACCCTATATATGTGCCTGTTGACATACAAACTGAGGAAGAGGCTAGAAATTAGAGGTGGGGCCAAGCGTTGAACCGACAAAGTCTTCGTGAGGAGAAGGAAAGACGTAGACATGCAAGAGGAGGAACTGGTCCATCTAGAGCAAGAGGTAGTTGATCTTCACAACCTCCTTTGTCATTTAGAAGAACACAGAGTACAAAGGTTGCCCCACCTCCACCTCCACCTCCACCTCTAGTGATACCACCTCGTGTGAACCCCGTTCTATAATAGGATCCCCGTAGGTACAGGAAAAGGGCAGTAAGCAGCATAAGATAAAGGGGATGTGGACAAATATGAAGGCTTATGTTTGGGAGGTTGTATCTAAGTGGATGTTATTTTGTAGCATCCCAGCAAATGTCACTACAAGTCTCTTTTACCATCCAATGCTTGATGTTGTTGCTAAAGTTGGACCAAGGATAAAGCGACCCACTGCTAACAGGTGATGAATGTGAATTTGCCGTAGGAGAAGAGAGTTGAAAGCATACATAACTGAATTAAAGATTTTATGAGAGCTATGGGGTAACCATAATGTGTGGTGGTTGGACAGGGCCCACGAGAAAGTCCATCATCAACTTTATGGTTTATTAGGATGGTAGAACAATTTTTTTGAAATCTTTGGATGCATCTAAGGAAACAGTGGATGCAAAATACATCTACAAGCTTTTGAAGGACGTTGTGCAAGAATTTGGGATAGAGAACGACATTCAAATTGTGACGGACAACGGAAGCAACTACAAGAACGGTCAAAAAATGATGAATAACAGCAGATTCCAACTCTTTTGGACTCCTTGTGTAGCACACTGCATTGATTTGATGTTGAAGGACATGGGGAAACTAAAAAATGTGAAAAATGTGGTTGATAGGGCAAGGTAAGTGAGCACATTTGTATATAACCATGGGTTTTCGTTGAACCTATTGAGGGAGAAGTGCGGGGGGGGACTTGGTCAAGCCCGGTCTCACAAGATTTGCTACCAACTGTGTTGCACTTAAGAGTTTTGAGTCCAAGAAAGTCGGTCTCCGATCCATGTTCGCATCTGAGGAGTGGATTGGGTGGAGGGAAGTAGGATCACTTGGTGGTAGGGAGGCACAGGCAACAATTTCATCATATGAGTTTTAGACACAACTGGGTAAAGTGGTGAAAATCTTGTCACCAATTGTTGGTGTGTTGAAGATGGTGGATTCTGCTTTCAAGACCACCTTGCCAAGCCTGTATGCTACTGTGGGAATGATGAAGGAACATGTTTATGCTGCCAACCACATGGAAGTAAGAAATTTGTGAACATAATAGAAGATCGTTGGGAGTGCCAGCTCAAGCATCCATTGCATCAGGCTTGTAAGCAAAGCTGAAGACATTCTTTTATGTGATATAAAAATGCATTAATGTTAACATTGAGTCATTGACAATAACATGTTTTGTCAAATTTCAGCGTACTATTTAAACCCCAAATATCAGTATAGCCGTAGAATTACATTAAATCCAGAGCTTTTGGAAGCAGTGAAGCAAGTGGTTGCCAAGTTGCAACCAAGGCCCGGTCTATAAGCCACAGCCAGTACTGAGGTGATTTTTGTGGTTCTATAGGAATCCAAATTTCAGTACAATGGCTGTTAACTATTTCTTATTTGTAAATTTGTTATAGACGAAAGAATTTAGGGATGCATTAGGTAGTTTTGGAGCCCCCGCCGCACTCGCGGGTCATACAAGTATTGATGCTGGTTTGCAAACCAAATTTCAGTATGTTACTTATACAAGTGTTAAGTGTTTTGAATTAAAAATAATCTTTTGCACTTTTAATTTGTAATGCAGCTAAATGGTGGGTGTTGTATGGGGGTTCGACACCAGAATTGAGGAAGATTGCCATCAAAGTACTCTCACAGACATGTTTTGCATCTGGTTGTGAGAAATTAGAGTACATTTTCATTCATCCACTCGAAAATGTGAATTAATTAGGTTCAGAATGTCTCGCTGACTTGGTGTATGTGCACTACAATGTTAGACTGAGGATGTAGCATACACGCATGGGTATGGAGAATGATAGGGGCCAGATCGAGCTTGCTAGTGTTTATTGACTTTGATGAAGAGAATCCTCTAGTAGACTGGGTGAGGGATAGAGGCAAGCCATTGATGGATCAGCTGGGAGGTAAGCTGGACCCATATGTAGTGCAAGAGATGGCAGTCAATGTGGATGAGTATATGGCTATAGAGGGAAGGATACATTCACAGATCCCCGACCATTTGAACCTTCACCTGGTAGGGATGATTCAGATGAAGATGATGATTGGTCCACTTCCTCGGGTGGTCAGACCCAAACTCAAACTCAGACACAGACACAACATCGAGCACCAGGTAGTGATGACGGTGATGGTAATGGTGATGGTGGAGATGATGATGACGTTGATGATGGTGATGGTGATGGTGATGGTGATGGTGATGGGGGTGGGGGTGGGGGTGGTGATAGATTTGAAGGAGTTCAAGAGCATTGTGAACAGGTTGAGCCAGAGCCAGAGCCAGAGCCAGAGCCGAAGCCGGTGCGATTCACTGGGGAGAGTCAGTTTGAGTATGCCACACAAGATGCTGATCACAGTGCACGTCAATCAAGTGGCGGAAGGAGTTCGGGCTACACCAGAGGGCCTTGTCGCCGATTCGGTGGAGATGGGCAGTGAGGTTGTATGGACATTGATAGTCTATCTACTTCTATTGGCGGAATGAGTTTGAATAGAGGGGATAGTCATCCTCGTAGTGACAATAGAGAAAGTTGGCATTGGCGTGCCCCATCATTTACTAGAGAGAGCATCTGGTCGGAGTATTACAAACCTTATGGTCAATTTACTGGGATAAGGCATGCATCTGGTTCATCCATTCCTAGTATTGACTATGGCTCCCAGACTCAGTCATATGGTGGTTGTTTTGTGGACACTACCCAGCCCATCCGTACATGTCGGAAACATCAGTTGACAGTAGTTCAATGGCGGGTTCTTCTTCTTTATACTATGGTGGTGACACATACCCTCGGATAAGTTACCTTCAGTATGTAGATGACTCAGTTGTTTTGGTAGATGTGAAGGACTATGATCGATTCTTCTCTCACAATATGACAGCATGCATTTGTGATGCAATTAGAGGAAAATGCATGTTGACTCCATCATATTGGGCGTGGAATCCAGCCAGGCCGTCATAGTTCTTTCCAGTAGACAATCATTATGATTAGTGTTGTATAACTAATATGTTTGGGTCTTGGGATATTGCCATTTGGGACTTTAAGACTTAAGAGTAAGAAGCTCATTGGATGACTTTAGTTGGGACTTGGGAGTTAGGGAGTTTCATATATTACTCTAATACTCTAAATATTAGTTAATTAATGTTGAGGTATGTTTTGATCATGCCTTAGATGCATTATGTGGTTGTTTTACTATCATATTATATCTTGTTCTAGCAATATTTCATAAAATTTTCAGAACAGTTCGACGGTTGCTGCTAAACAAGGGTGCAACTCTAAAACATTGCCATGGACCTATATTTTTGCAAATTATAAGTTCTAAGGATGTTTATTAACCTTAAAACAAGCTCTCCACCAAGTTTCAAGTCATAATATAGTCGTTTGATCACCGAAACAGGAAACCGAGTCAAAAAAAAAATCAAACAACCTTACCGAGATCTCGCCAAAATTTAGCTTTAAACCACTGAAATACCGAAACGAAACGAGATTTCGAATCTTGCACACAACACAGTAATTACGTGGTTCATAGTTTTTAAGGCGCTGGTAAGGCGATTACCAGCACCTTGGCACTGATGCGGTCTAGAGATGGTAAGACAGTGCTCCGTCTTTCGTGAAGTGGCGCCTTATGGGTTTTTTTTTTTTTAACACATTTTAAAATTACTTGATGAATATTCCAAATATAGATTTTTTATTGGTAGGTGTATGATTTTGTTAACACTTGAGATGTATGGGATCAGCTCTACTCCACTAAAAATAACCAAAACAAACAAAACAAAAACACGATTCACAAAGAGGGTTTGGATTTTGTCAAGGGTTTTAAGAAAGGGCTTTGAGAAGGAATCAAGGAACAAGGAAGAACCATTGATCTAGGCGACCATTTTGCTCCGGCAGCGATGAGTTTGCTCCGGCAGCGGTGAGCTTCATTCTTCTTTGACAAGAGTAGAAATATAGTGGATGACCTTAGGGCTTAGGCACTCATTTTGGCATCATAAAGGTAAGTATAATAAATACTTGTATTTTTTATGTCTTCTTTTCTTTGTATTTATAATTTTGTTTCATAATTATGTATTTATATTATATGTTAATATGTTATGATGATTGATGATTGATGAAGATGAACTTAGTTTATTCACTTTATTGATTTGTTTTCTTGATAAATATCTTACATTGGTATGAATATGAACCTTTAATATTTATTTAACATATGAGTAATAGGATTCAACTAGGATTTGAGCCAAATAGATTGGTTTTATAAAAAAATTACACATGAACGCTTTAGTCAATAAGGCGACGTTTTATGCCCGCCTTATCGCTAAAGCGCTCCGAAAGACCCTTAAACGCCTCTATCGTCTTACTGCCTTAAAAACTATGACGTGGTTAGGTATTATGCCTACATCCTTGGAGCAATACCCTATAGAGGGTTTCGTGTTTAGCTCAACACTCAACTCAATTTGACGACAACAGTCCAGGTTCTCCTACTTCTGTTTCTGACTATGCTACAACACAATCTAGGGCACCAACACCCAATCCAGTCAAGCCCCAACTTGACTTGTGAGTGGTGATAAAAGGTTTCAAATTAAAAGTTCAAGCACCCAAACTCCAATTACAAACACTTGGTATGCATTCATCAATATTACCACCTACTTACAAGAAATGGGATTTGGAAAATGAGATTGATTTTCCCTGAGTAATCCTTTACTCGGCCAACACCCCGAAGCACTTGTATCAACTTTGGCAATGCACAAATCCGGAAGCAATCACAATTAATGCTTAAATTTGGTTCTCAACAGCTAATAACCTCTTCAATACTCCTTTTTGCTCCAAAAATGGGTTTTTGAGGTAGTAGCTCAGATAACAATGCCATGTGAAAAAAATTGGGCCTAAAATGGTCTTAAAATGAACTCAAAAATGTTTTTTAAATTTTGACTGTTGGGTTTGGACAGGGTGAGCCTGGTTGACCTCCATTTGGAATCTAAAAGATTCCTTATGACAGGAACACGCTTCATCGGCTGGCGGTGCGATATCAGTCATTGGATGCCTCTTTAATAATGTGGGCTCAATTATGGTCCTCAAATCTCAATAGTAAAAAGGACGATGCATACAAACCGCGTGCTCAGTGGGAGGGCCTGAAATGGAATCTTGCATAATGTTATGATGCACAGGTGGCGTACTGGATCTATATCGACACCATTAGCCATTGGATGGAACTCCTAATATGCGGGTGGCCTATTAAGTGTTGGATTGGCTCAATAGATCCAGGTGCTTCAATAATTAGCGGACACAATGAGGTCCAATAATGTAGAATCCATATTAGGCGCACAATACGAGCATTTAGCACTGGAGCAGGCTTATTGATTACATATGACGTGAAGTACTTTATTCAGTACACAAGACCAATCAAAAGCCATGTGAGAGAATATTCTCCATGGATGCACGCACTTCGATCTGAATTATCCATTTGGGCCTTGATCTAATGGATGTGTTGGATCCTCCCCTTGGGGGTTGGGAGGAGACTTCAATGTGGTCCAACTTGGCCATGAAAAGCTCGGAGGAAACCTCATCGACCCTACCTTTGTGGATGCCTAGAACTATTGCCTAGATGACAGTTTCCTGGATGATTTAAGGTGGTCAGGTCTTAAATTTTCCTGGCACAACAAAAGATCCAGTCCCGATCAAATTGCTTGCAAGCTTGATAGGGTCCTTATCAATGAAGCTTGGCTCACCAACTTCCCTCTTCCCATGCCATCTCTAATTATAGCCCTCTCTCTCTTTTTGTCCAACCTTATATCTCCTTCGGCCCCAAGCCATTTAAATTCTTCAACATGTGCACTTCCCATCATGGTTTCCTTCCTATTGTCCAGATGGCCTGGGACAAGCCGGTTCATTCCTTCTCCTCTCCCTTTATTGTCTTCGCTCGCAAATTAAAAAAAACGTTAAATTTTCCCTTTAAGAGTGGAAATCCTCCACATTTGGATCATTTCTTCTGAGTTTCTTCCTACAGAGACAAGGTTTCCATCATCTAATCCCGCCTTCAATCTGACATCCACAACCCATTCTTGTTCATGATGAAAAGTCTCCCTCTCTTGAGCTCTCCTCCTTGCTTGCTCAAAAAGAGAGGTTCAACAACAACAACAATTCAACCTTTTCCCAACTAAATGAGGTGAGGTTAGCTATAGGGATCAGTCAAAGGAAAAGATAAGAGGTAAAAGAGAAAAAGGGGGTGATCAAGAAAAGAAATAACGCAATGCAAAACCTCCAGGTCATTCCACTTAAACACAATCTGCCACATGGATCTTTGCCATCCAAACAGTTCTATTTGATGCCATACTAGTGTAAGACAGCTTTTGCATGTATTTCCTTACCAAATCATCAACGGTTATTTTATGCTTGCCCCTAACTCTACTAGCTCCTTCCAATTGGATTTGATCACTTCTCCAAACTGGACCATCCCCAGGCCTTCTTTGGACATAGCCATACCACCTTAAACGGCATTCTCGAAGCTTGTCCTGAATCGGGGCCACTCCTAACTCAGCTCTTACTCTGTCATTCCTGACTCTTATCTCTCTTAGTTTTTCTGTACATCCATCTCAACATCCGCATCTATGCTACACTCAACTTATCTATGTTACACTTCTTGATTGCCCAACATTCCGTGCTATACAACATAGCCAATCTTACGACTATCCTGTAAAACTTTCCTTTAAGCTTGAGGAAAATGCGTCGATCACGCAACAGTCCAAATGCACCTCTCCACTTTCACCATCCTACTTTAATTTTGTGGGAGACATCATTATCTATCTCACCATCATTGCTAATAGCAGACCCCAAATATCTAAAACAGTTACTCTCTCTCTCTCTCTCTCTTCAAGCTTCACCACATTAGTATCCATCCTTGAGCCACTAAAGTTTCAATCCATATATTGCATCCTTGTTCTATTTATCTTAAGACCTCTTTGATTCCAAGGTAGATCTCCATGACTCCAACTTATCATTAATCCCCACCACTGTCTCATCGACCAAAACGAAAGCATAAACCACGGAACCTCCCCTTGAATGTTTTTTATTAAATCATCTATGATGAGTGTAAACAAATAAGGACTTAAAGCGGATCCTTGATGTAACCCAATGGTAACCGGGAACTCACTACCATGATCTCCCACCAATCTCACACTAGTCACCAAGTTCTTGTACATGTCTTTAATTATGTCTACATACATACTAGCCCCACATTTATTTTCTAAAGAATGCCAAATTAGCTTTGTGGGAACTTTATCATAGGCCTTTTCTAGGTTAATGAACACCATATGAAGATCCTGTAGGATCTAGATTTTTCTATGATCACCTCCATCGTGGATCTCCCAGGCATAAAACCAAATTGGTTCCTTAAGACATTAGTTTTCCTTCTAATGCGGACTTTGATGATCTTCTCCTATAATTTAATAGTAAGACTCATAAGTTTTATGCCTTTATAGTTATTGCAGCATTGTATATCGCCTTTATTTTTGACTGGGACTAATACTTCACCTCCATTCATCAGGCATCTTTTGAGTGTTCAAAATTTTGTTAAACAAATTGGTTAGCCAGGTAACGCCACACCCTCCCAAATCCTTCATACTTCTATTGGCAACTCATCCGGGCCTGGAGTCTTACCTACTTTCATCTTTCTCGGGGCATCTTTAACTTCGGTTACTCATTTTCTATAAGCTTTCTCAAGAAGAGAGCTTCCTCAAGCAAAATTCCCTCATCAAATAGTTGAATCTTAGAGAGTCCAATTCTGCTTAGGTCCATAAGTCCCAAAAAGCAATAACCAATTCAAACTCCATTTCCCTTCTTTTGTCCTTTAACGGGGATCCAAAACCCTGAGGACATCAAAGCTAAGATTGTCTCCTATTTTTTGAACATCTTCCACTTCCCCCTGACCCCTCCCTTTCCCTTCTGCTCAATAAATTCATTCCCAACCATCTCCTCCCTCTCCTCCAAGCCGTCCCATTGACTCTGAGATCTTGGTTGTTGTCAACTCCCATAAGCCTAACAAAGCCCTTGGCCTAGATGGCTTTAGTATGGCTTCTTTTCTTGTTTGGGGATCATCGAGAAAGATCTTATCTCTGTTATCAGAAGCTTCTTCCTCAATCCCTCTCAATCCATGGAGTCAACCACACCTTCCTTTGTCTCATCCCCAAAAAGGAACGGGCCTCCTCAATGTTTGACTTTCGGCCTGTTTTCCTCTGCAACTTCCTTTATAAGTTCATAGACTTTCGGCCTATTTCCCTTCGTAACCTCCTTTATAAGTTCATTGCCAAGACCCTTGCCACTCGGATCCAAGAGGTCATTGACTCACTCAGTCCCAACTAGTCAACTTTATAGATGGTCAAAGCATCGCGGACATTATCTTTCTCTGCCATGAGATTGTTCGTGGCTTTGTCAAAAAATCTCAATCTCCTTCCCTCGTCAAGATTGACATCCACAAAGTCTTTGATTCAATCAGATGGGATTTCATCTCCAACGTCATGTTCTCAATGTGGGCCTCCTGTCTTTGTCAACTAGATTTACTCTTGTATTTCCTCCCCCAATTTCTCTATTCTAGTCAACAGATCCCTAGCTGGTTATTTCTCCTCTTCTATTGGCATTAGACAAGGTTGCCCCTCTCCCCCTTTCTCTTTTCCTTGGCTCTTGAAGTTCTCTCTAGATCCATCCAATCCCACACTAATGATATCCTCATTTCCCTCACCCCTAAATGCAGATCCCTTGAGCTCACCCACTTTGCATTTGCTGATGATCTTATGATCTTCTCCAAAGCTAACCCCCTCTCCATTCAAACCATTCTTTCTTCCTTCCACTTTTTTTAATCTCTTTCCGGCCTCCGTATCAATCTTCTCAAGTCCAATATTTTTCTCTCTCGTGTTTCAAATGACACCAAAGCTCACCTCCTTGAGCTTATTGGTTTCTCTGTTAAAACCCTTCCTATCTATTTGGGCCTTCCTCTTATCTCCTCCAAGCGAACTGCCCACCATTGCACTCCCATGTTGCACAATATGCACAAAAGGCTCCCAACTCTGGAAAGGAAAGCTCCTTTTCTATGCCGGTCAGTTGAAGCTCATCAGGTCCTTTTTATTGGTCTGGCATCTTTGCCCTCCCCAAAGCCACCATTAAAGCTATTGAGTCTCTCTTTAGCTCCTTCCTCTCGAAAGGTGCGGATGCAACCAGATTCTTCCATCCCATCTGCAAGTCCTTCATTTGCATCCCCAAAGCCAAGGGAGGTCTTGGTCTTAAAAGGATTAATGATGTCAATTCTTAAAAGGATTAATGATGTCAATTCTACTGGCATCCTTAAGCTTGTCTGGAAGCTTGCCTCCAAGCAGATTATTATTTGGGTCTCTTGGTTCTACTCCTCCCTTCTCTGCAAAAAATCCTTGTGGACCGCTCCTATCTCTCCGGATGCCTCTTGGGTTTGGCGTAAAATCATTCAGGTTAGACCTTTTGCCATGGAGAACATCCACTGTAAGATCGGTAATGGTCTCTCAACCTCCCTTTGGCTTGACAACTAGTCTTGCCAAAGTCACATCCTTTTCCATTTTCTCCAATGGCGCATGGTCTCCTCCCACCTTCCCCATCGCCTTGTCTTCTATTAGGTCCTCCTCCGCCTCCCCTTCCCATCTCTAATAGGGAGGACAAAGTCATTTGGGCTCCTTCCTCCTCGAAGAATTTCTCCTCCTCAGCTTGAAACCTTGTGAGAACTAGTGGCACCACATGTCCTTGGCACAAAATTGTCTGGTTCATATTCCACATACCTTGCAATAGCTTCACTGTTTGGACCCTCTCCTATTGTCTGCCCACTCAATCCTTCCTTATCTATCGCCACATCCCCGTTGCCCTTGCTTGTTGTCTCTACTGGAAGAGTTCTGAAGATATCAACCATCTCTTTTTTTACTGCCCTTTTTTCCTCCTCCATCTGGAGAAGAGTCCTAGCCCACTACTGGTCTTCTAGGAGATCCCTCCCCCTTCCCCTCTCTACTGAATGGATTTAGATTGACATGACCTTCGATAGAGATTCCATCTATGACACTGCTAGGAAACTCACTTTCGGAGCAGCAATTAATCACATTTCGATGGAGCACAACCTCCTTGGTCTTTTGAAAAGATTTGGAATGCCATCTACTTTGAGATCTCCTCCAAGCTCTCCCTCATCCCTGCCCTCCCTATTGTAAGCTCCCCAAGGAACAATATCATTGTAATTTCCTGGGGTTTAGCCCCTTCTATTTTGATTCATCCCTCCCCTAGCTCTTCTAGGTTGTAGCATCTTTTTGATGATTTTGTTTTTCTTCCCCCTCGAGTTTGTATACACCACCCCCCCTTTTTTTTTATCCTTCTCCTCTTTGGTAATGAATTTTCTATTCACCAAAAACAAAAAAAAGGGACAACGTGATTCTTAAACCGATTACTTTAACAAAAAACGTGTCACAGAGAAAGACTTACCAATAGGTAGGAACCAAAACCCCTTCAACTTGACAGTACGTTGAACATGTAGGAGGCTAATGGTTTAGTTACGTTTGAGGCATTCGACTAGGGCCACAGCCGCAACGCCAGCACACACAGGGGCCTTTGCTGGCAAGCCACTGCACGCCTGAGGGCTTTGCTCATGGTTGTGTGGCTGCACATAAAGTGCGTGGGGCTGCCTTTGCTGTAAGGGTGGTGCACGCATGGTGTGCGTGGCTGCCTGGTCATTCAACCTTGTGCTACCATGGCCGGTCTGGCTGTACCCCAGCACTTTGTGGTTGTATAATGATTGAACACTTGAACTGGCTGGCAGCCATGCCACGTGGCAAATTTTTTTTTTTTTATTCTCTTTTCAGTGATGCCATATGCCTCTTCGACACGCTGTTTGTCACTTCCATCACCACTTGGCCATATCAACAAATACCTAACCACCTCAACTGGTATAACCCTTCGCAGTCACTGTCTGACATTTGGGAACATTGCCAATCACTAAACCTCACCAAACTGTTGCCAACAATGACAGCACTGCCCCAGTTGCCCAACAATCTCCCTCTTTGGAATTGTTTGCAAACAAAAAAACAAAAACTAACCTGAACTTCATTGCAACTACTATTCATCTCCCCCTTTGACAACAAGAACAAAGGGACTCCCCATGCATGAAAGCTCCCCTTAATCTCCAATGCTAGAGCAACAAGCTCACCCATAGAAATGCTCACTGCATCTTTCCTGTCCTATAGGGAGAGATGATCCTGTGCTCCCCTTGCACATATGCCAGCTACCTTTCATGTGGAGTAACAACTCTAAGCTTATCTCGTAGTTTTTCAAAGTCGTCCTTAGGGTGTGCCTTGGTGCAAATGTCAACCATTTGGTCTGATGTGGGGATAAATTCCAACCTTACTGCATTGGTGGTGACCTTCAAAAAAAAGTGATATTGTGTATTCATGAGCTTCGTTCTTGAATGCTGCACAAGATTCCTGGAGATGTTGATGGCGCTTGTATGATCACACATGATTGCCACTGGTTCTTCATTTTGAACTCCAAAGTCTGAAATCCACCTCTTCATCTATAGAACCTGTGTACAACTGGCTGTTGCTGCTATATATTCGGCCTCAAATAAAATGCACTACCGTTAGTGCTTTTCGTATCATCAATACTGCCAGCCCAGTCAGCATCTGAAAATATTGTGTGAATTTCCCAATCTTGGGATACCACAGCCCATGCTCTGTTGTCCCTTTCAGATACCTGAAGATTTTCTTGACTGCCAATTAGTGTCTCCTTGGGAGTGGCTTGAAATCTGGCAACAAGACATACAGCGTGCAAGATGTCAGGTGTAAAAGTTGTTAGGTACAAGAGACTTCCAATCAAAGACCTATAGTGTGTGTGATCATCCAAAGCTGACTCATTACTTGAACTTAGTTTACAGCCTAACATCATGGGTCATGGGTGTCCCTTCTGGTTTGCAATCTTCCATCATAAACTTCTACAATATCTGCTTGACATACTTCATTTGCGATATGAAAATGCCATTTTGTCTTTGACTCATCTGCAAACCAAGGAAGTAAGACAATTTCCCCAACAGACATCTCAAACTTCGTCTTCATCCTCTCCACAAACTGTTTACATTGTTCATCACAGTGACCCCCAAAGATGATGTCATCCACATACACAACCACTACCAGCTGACTACTGTCCTCTGTCATAACATAAACAATTTTATCCACCTTTCTTTTCCGGAGAGCCAACTGATGCAAATATGTGTCTATTCTTGAGTACCAAGCCCTTGGAGCTTGTTTCAAACCAAATGGGCCAAGGGCAGGGCTGCAAGGTAAGGTTTTAGTTGAATCAAAGGTCCAGAAACAGATGAGCCCACAAAGGGAGGAGAGGGTTGGGTTTGTGAATAGGGGTATTTGTGTGACCCATGATTGGATGAGGATTATGCAAAATGGGGGTTGATGAGGGAGGAGGAACATGACCCGACGCAGGGGTTTCTGCTAAAAGAAAGTCAGGAGCAGAAGAAAAAAAGACGGAAGATGGGGATGGCAACAAGGTTGCAAGGCTACCATCGAGTGACAGCAACTACTCGACCAAGTAGGGGGAGACTTTCTGTTAGGGGAGCAGGCAACAACTCCAAAGGAACCGCTGAGGTGTTGTCGACATTGTTGCAAGTGTCAATCTTCTGCAAGGTGTTAAAGTGGTTGGAAGGACCTTCGGTTGTTGGTGGAAGGACCGTTGCTGGAGGAGAACCTGAGGCAGTTTCTCACGACGTTGGGAATTGCGAAGGATACTTCTTCTCCAGCTGCGGTTGGGACCACGGGACCAGAGATAGCAAGGATGCAGGGGCCAGATAAATGGAGCAGCCTGGGTGATGGATTGTTGGGGTATCTACAGCAGAGGGGTCCGAGAGGGATCTCCAAGCACAGCAGAAGGGGCAGTGATGTTGGGAGTACAAGCCTGAGTATGATTGCTGAATAGCTTGCAGACAAAGCATTTGAAAGGGAGGGAGGGAGGGAGGGGGGGGGAGGCACCATTCATAATGGACCTTTGTTTGAGGGAGAAGCCTTCATCATCAGCTACCATGATAGAGAAAGGAGGAGAGAAATCCTCAGAGATCTCAACACATATCCTCGCATAGGCCAACCTGTCCATCTTTTTTGGTTTTCCCATCAGAGTACAGCGGGTTTCCTAGCACCGATCCAATGATACTAAGACCAGCTTCACAGCAGAAGTGGAAGTAACATACCAGTACAGCGGGTATATGAACTTTCTTACCTTTGTGGACGGTCATTCCCTCTTAACTTGGTTATATTAGTTGAAAGATCGTTCAAAGTTTTTATCTATCCTTAAATCTGTTTATAATGAATAAAAACATAGTTTGATACATCTGTACAATTCTTCATTCAGACAATGCATTAAAATATAATCAAACCTCTATATCTTCTTTTTGCTTTGAGCATGGTATTTTACATCAAACTAGTTGCTCTTATATGGTTATACCCATCAGCAGAATGGTGTAGCTGAAAGAAAAAAACTGACACTTATTAGAAATTTCTCATTCCTTTTTTCATATGAATGTTCCCAAAAGTTTTGGGGGGATGTGTTAATCTCTTGTTTTCTGATTAGATAAGTCACTTAATAGACTTATTTTATTGGAAATAAGCTTTGGGTTGGGTTATGTATGTGTTGGGCCTTTGATCCCATGGGTTTTCTTTGTAATAGCCCACTTTAATGGGCCTAAAAATATTGGTAGAAAGTAGGAAAATGAAATTTACTTCATTAGTTTAGTTAGAGTCCTAGACTCCTATCTTGATATGTTTTGGTTTTTTTTTTTTTTTGGATGATTAAAATATTAAATTACGAGAGAAAAGAATATACAAGGGGGGAAGATAGGGGAGGCAAAAGCCGACAAGAAAGGGGGAACAACCCCTACAAGAGGGAAGAGTGGGGGGAGCAGGTACAAAGTCAATCCATCGTAACAGGGGGAATGATAGAGAAGGGGAGGCCCCGGCAACAACAATGAGCCTGTTCCTTGGGAAGTCTCTAACAGTGCGGGGACGGAAGGAGGCAAGTTTGGAGCTAACATCAAAGTAGATGCCCTCCAAATCATATCAAAGGACTGGGATTTGGACATCCATCTATGGAGATTACGCTCCATCCAGAGGTGAGAAATGGTAGCATAGAAAGCAAGCTTTCCAGCAGTGTCACAAATGGTAGATCCGCCAAATGTCATATATCGACCCAGATCCATTCTCGTAAGAGGAAGGATTCGTCTATTAAAAGGCCAGCAGTGCTTGAGAACTCTCTTCCAGATGAGGAGAAAGGGAAAGAGAAGGAAAGTTGGTTGACATCCTCAGAGTCGTTCCAACAAAGGCAGCAAGAGGGGGGAACATGGATCTGGTGATGGATGAGAAAGGACTGTGTCGGGAGGCTATGACGAGGGATATGACCTTTGAACCAGATGGTTTTGCGTGAAAGGACGAGCGGGCCTTTGGAATGGACAAAATCCCAAGCGAGGAGGAGGATTTTGGTTGTTTTGTTTGGGTCCAACTCCACGTTGGAGTCTTAAAGTGTCTTCTAGGAGTCTTATTATGAGTCCAATTATGTTCTTCTTTGGTGGACAAATAGCTTAAGTCCTAGGCTAAGTAAATTTCTTGTTTTGAGTCTATTTTCTTTGTTATTTCAGTTTTCTAGTCAGCTTAGGTTTCCCAATTAGTCAAGGATTGGGTTAGGCCTTTACTTATTAATGTTTGAGTCAGTTTTGATCTTCTTTATAAGTTTGTAAGGGGCTACAGCATTGAACATGAATTTATTAATGAACTTGCAGCTTTATGCTCCCAAAATTCTGAGAAAGGTTTCTTCAACTACTAAGATAGTTGTGGTTGAGGAGCCCAAGCTGAAAGAGCCATCCCACTATCCAACCCACATCTATCCCATCTCAATCCTTCATTTTCATTTTTATTCTTTCATCATATTCTTCATCCAACAACATGTAAGTATTGTTCTTCAAGTTCTCCTTGAATTTCAAGTCTTCTATAAGGTTGGATGTCACGTTTTTTCGGATTAAGCAATTCAGCCATCCGATCGAACTCAAATTTTGACCAGGCATTCAAGAACCCTAATTTGGAGATTGATTGTATTATGGGCTCTTTCTAATGGCTTGATCTTGAGATATTTGTAAAATACCAATTCTGCCCTTCCCTTCTCAAGTTGCTGTCTTTTTTACACCTAGTGATCATTATTTGCATCTGGACCATCCATTGAGTATAGATCCTTGTCAACTTGCTACTATTTCGATTTTTTCAACTATAGTACTACATTATATAATAATTCTCCTATGAGCATTGTTTTTCCTAATTCTTCTTTTTTTTTTTTTTCCTTACCACCTCATGTATTTGGTTGCACTTGTTTGTTCATGTTTTACAACCAGGTATTGATAAGTTCTCCCCAAGCAATTAAATGTCTTTTTCTTCGATATCCTTGTAGTCGAACATCATTGTTATGATCCTGTCACCTGGCAACAGTTTGTTACTGTTAATGTTACATTTTTCTAACGTACACCATATATTTTTCTGCTGAGTGTTGGGAGTTAGCAACTGATATTTTTCACCCTCCTCCAATACCTTCTTGAGTTCCTCTTTCGGATATTCTGACCTCATCTCAGGCAGAATTACTGCAAGTCTACCAGCAACAACCTAACTGTTGCCAATTCTACTTCTCCACGGCTTTCTGTCTGATGAGATTTTGAGGATGAAGTTCTTGGTCCCTCTCCTTGCTTTTCTACAGTGGTGTTCCAAGGTGAGCATGGGTGGTATCTATGCTCCAGCTTGAGGGGGGAGTATAAAGTTGTTATTTATTGTTTGTCTACCATAGGTGTAAGGGTAGTAGTGTCTTTCTTCCTTCCACTTATTATTTATGGTTCTTATGTTTGTTAGTTAAGGGGCAGATGGTATGTAATTTCTCTCATCTATAGATTATTATTTTAATAGAACTTTTGATGTCGATAGGGCATTGAATCAAATCTATTTCGAGTTTTTCTTTTCTGCTCTTTGTCTCTCTGGCGACTCTTTCTCTCCCCTCTTCTTCCTTGTTCTTGTCTCTCATCTACTGCTGTTATTTGCTTGATACTGTTACACATATCATTAGCATGTCATCATCCAATATCTATTCCATTATTCTTGATCAGTTGCAAGGTATAAATGCCAGTGGTGATCTTGGATTTTGAAATTGAAAAGCTTATGACAATCTATTAAGTCTTTCTGCTGTTACTGTTTCTTTTCACTCATCAAATTGCTGCTTTCAAGTTTGATTTTATTTAGCAAATGAGGTGTTTCTCTACTTTTTTTTTTGGCCAATTATAATGATATATCTATTGCTGCAGGTTGCTCATGCTCAGATAGCCCAAGCAACTAATATGAGACACAGGCTCGCTTCAGCCATAGTTTCTGGTCCCAGCCCAACCTCCGTGATTACCTTACCAGCTGAATCAATGATTGTTGTTGAACCTAACACAGTCCCAGTTCAACCAACAAGCAGCACACCACAACCTCCTTTGACCCACCCTGTCACTTCTTTTGCGGCTTCAAAACCCACAGCGGAAGAAGAGCAAAAGAAAGCAACGGCAGCAGCTGTTGCAGCCAAGCTTGCTGCCTCTACATCTTCTGCACAGATGCTCACCTCTGTGCTATCATCACTGGTTGCAGAAGAAGCAGCTTCTATGAATGGTGGCTCAAAATCTGGAGGCTTTGGGAATAGTTTTCCTTTCTCCAGAGAAAAACGTCCCAAACTTGAGAAACCAATGCTGGTTTCGGAAATGGGCAGTACAACATACTTTGCTAATGTACAACAGCAACCATTAACCAATTATCCCCTCGCCCCTGGCCAAGCTTCAACCACGAGTATGCAGCCAATGTCCCAAGCCAGTCAGGTACAGTCTCCATTCCCGCCGCCTCCACCACTACCACCCCCACCCCAACACACACACCAATATGTACAATCCACAGGTATGATAGCTGGAGTGATGCCTTATGGGTATGGTGCTACAAGCCTCCCTCCTCCTCCACCCCCTTTGCCTACACACATAGCAATGGGTTTAGCACGGCCAGGGACTCAGCCACAGCAGCCACCACAGCAGCAGCCTGCAACAGGAAGTTATTACCAGCTGCCAGGTACTGGATTCTATGGGCAGAACCATCAGCCGACAACTCCCCCTGTTCCTCGGCAGTGATTTCCCCTCAGAATAATCCATACAGGCAAGTGGGTTGTCCAAGTATCCCATCTGTCTGATTCTGTAAATTAATATTTTGTGACTTTAATTTCTTTACACGGTGTAGAAAGCCAGGTCAAGGCACAAGCAGAATGAGGTCCCCTCAGATAGAGTGTGAAATGTTAGGTTTACAGTGGTTAACAGGAAGCCAGTTCAGTCTAGGCCTTGTAGTTACTAATCTTTTCTGTACTAACTTTCAAAAAGTTCTCTTGCAGGAGAGCCTTACAAGTTTAGATCAGTTTTTTTTAAAAACCACTTTAGGGCTGCAGAACCCTACTAATGGTTTACTCAATTACTATACTATACCCTGTACCTTTTCTATCTGGTGTCAAAGCACCTTGGAAGAAGGCCTTAAGAATCCTGGTTGTGCTGCGAAGTGATTACCGAATGGCTTCTACTTTGCTTAGCTTGTTGCGATGGACACACTGCTAGTCTAGAAAGAAGAATTTCCTTGGTATGGGCTCAGTCAGACCTTTTCAAGGTTCCATTTGTTTTCAGGTAAAGACCAGTAAAAGAATATATGCGTAAAATTCAGAATGGAAAGGTCAGATCTTAATTGAAAATTTTCATTCTGCATGCTTTTTACCAGTGAAAAGAATTGTATGGCCTATAACAAATAGATATTATTTTGCTAAATATGATACAAAATTGTCAATTGACCTATATTTAACATCTTCTTAAAGTAGTGCCTTCTAGGTCCATGATACAATCGCTAAGCTCTTACTATGGATAGATTTTTTTTTTTTTCTTATTTTATTATTTTGGTGTCGTCATAAACTAGAGCCCCTGGATTCTTATTTATTAGTACTACTAACCAAAAAATTATTTTAATGTGAAAAGAGAAAATTTTTTTCCTTTTTTTTTTTTTTTCCTGTCGTCTCATCCCGTGGCCCATATTCACCCCACAACAGCATGAGGAAAGAGAATTTTATTATTAAAACTATTTAAAAACATCCACCAAAGTTTTAGTGTCAGATTTTAGTTTTCTTATATATAACAAAGCAAGTCAACTTTGTTTTTGGTAAAAAACAAAGTAAGTCAATGCTTGAATAAAAGCGCAACTTCGTTAGAAAAGTGGAGCTTAAATTTAATAAAAATAAGGAATTTATGGACAAAAAAAAATAATAGAATTGTGCCCCAAGGCTACGAATTGGTGCTCGCTTCCGAGCCAAGTTATGCAAAGTATCTGGTTTATTAGTTGAAGTAGTCATTTTAGAAGCATCCATATGGAAGCCAAGAAGAATCTCATCGTATCAGACTTTCATTCCTTCCTAACAAGTGGATTTTCGGGGTGATAAAGAGCGGCAATCCATTATTCACCAGGGGAAAAGAAAAGGAGTTGCAGGCCATTACATTCCACATATAATTGCCCATTCCAAGCCTTCCATGGTCTCTGTTGCTGCCAAAAAACCCCGCTGGTCCAACCTACACAAACACAGACGATGGAGGTCCGGAACTTTGTCCGGGGTTAGTCCTCCGACGCTCAAGTCAGGGTCGGCCGCACAGTTCAATAAGGGAGTAATGGTGAGGGTATTAGAGCTTACCTTCCCCTTTCTTCCGTGCCTTCTTATATAGCTCTTTGGCCTTAGGGTTTTTCCCCCTTCGGCCTTCTTAGAGTCCTACTCGAATACGTCCAACCTTCTGGGGGGAATATTCCCCTCATGCAGACGACGTGATCCCGCATGATTCTGCGGGCGTGCCTCGGTGATTGCGCGTGCTCGAGTGTGAGTGGTCTCTTGGAACCTTCGTCTGGCGGTGGACACGTGTCTCAGAGGCGACACGTGTCATGGCCCCCACCGAGAGGTTATTTTGGCTATATCAGGAGCCCCCTTACTTCCACTAGGAGCTTCTTCCTGTGGGAGTAACCATCTTCTTTGGTTGACTTGTTCCTTCGGCCTTGGCATTACCAGTGTCCAAGGTTCGGGGTCGATCGAGAGAGACCTTTGACCGCTTCGGATCGACTTTGCTGAGCCCCCTGTCGATCGGTCAGCACCATTCGGCTCTACCGAGCCCCCTGCCGAGGGAGGGACCTTCGGTCAGTTTCGTTCGTCTCTGGCCGAGCTCCCAACCGAATGACAGACCCTCGGTCAGGTCCGTTCGGCTCTGGCCGAATCCCCAACCGAAGGAGGGACCCTCGGTCAGGTCCGTTCGGCTCTAGCCGAACTCCCAACCGAAGGAGGGACCCTCGGTCAGGTCGGTTCGGCTCTGGCCGAACTCCCAACCGAAGGAAGGACCCTCGGTCAGGTCCGTTCGGCTTTGGCCGAACTCCCAACCGAAGGAAGGACCCTCGGTCAGGTCCGTTCGGCTTTGGCCGAACTCCCAACCGAAGGAGGGACCCTCGGTCAGGTCCGTTCGGCTTTGGCCGAACTCCCCACAGAAGGGAGGACCCTCGGTCAGGTCTGTTCGGCTTTGGCCGAACTCCCAACCGAAGGAGGGACCCTCGGTCAGGTCCGTTCGGCTTTGGCCGAACTCCCAACCGAAGGAGGGACCCTCGGTCAGGTCCGTTCGGCTTTGGCCGAACTCCCAACCGAAGGAGGGACCCTCGGTCAGGTCCGTTCGGCTTTGGCCGAACTCCCAACCGAAGGAGGGACCCTCGGTCAGGTCCGTTCGGCTTTGGCCGAACTCCCCAACCGAAGGAGGGACCCTCGGTCAGGTCCGTTCGGCTTTGGCCGAACTCCCAACCGAAGGAGGGACCCTCGGTCAGGTCCGTTCGGCTCTGGCCGAACTCCCAACCGAAGGAGGGACCCTCGGTCAGGTCCGTTCGGCTTTGGCCGAACTCCCAACCGAAGGAGGGACCCTCGGTCAGGTCCGTTCGGCTTTGGCCGAACTCCCAACCGAAGGAGGGATCGTCTGCTAGGCCTGCTAGGTCCGCTCGGGCGCAAACCTCGAGGCTTCGTACCCTGACGTGGCGGTGCCATTAATGCTCGGAAGTCGTACCGCCATTCTTCCATCTATATAATGTGGGGGGCCATTTGTGGGGCATCCTTTCTTTTTTCCCTTCGGAGAGCTCACCTTCGGCCTCGGATCCCCTTCTAGCCTCGTCCTCTTCTTCCTTAGCTTAGCAACAAGTAAGTGATGTCTTCCTCGTCGGGCTACAGCCCATCGTCCCGCGAGAGGTCAAGACCAAGACGTAGGTATAGGAGTCCTGGGGAAGTCCGAGGGATGTCCTCGGATTCCACCGACTCTCCCTCCTCCCGCGACTCATCGTCAGCGGCCACACCGTCGGGGTCCAAGGGTGGCTCCAACGGTGAGGAGTTTAGGGAGAGGGTGCTCGACGCCCGAGCCCAGACACAGGAGCCCTTAGAAGTTGAGGCCCTTAAGATCGTCTCCACGATGGACGAACCAGAACTGGAGGAGCTAAGGGCCTCCTTCGGCGTTTCGGATGCTTTCGAGCTCCGTCTGCCCAAACCCTCTGACCGAGCCAGCTATCGGAACCCCGAGGAGCTGTGCCTGTACAAGGAGGCCTTCAAGGCAGGCCTTCGGCTGCCCCTCCACCCCTTCTTCACCAAAGTGTTTCGGCACTATGGGGTAAGCCCGACCCAGCTAACGCCGAACGGGTGGCGACAAGCATTAAGCTTCGTCATCTTCTTCGTTCGGCACAAGAGGCCTCTCTCCCTTCGACTCTTCATAAACTGTTTTCTTCTTCAGGCCTGTAAGGGACTTACGGGCTGGTACTACTTTTGCCCCCGAAAGGACCTTCGGCTCTTGAAGGGTTACCCGAGTTCCATCCATGGGTGGAAGGATAAGTACTTCTTTGTGAAGTCGACCGAGGGGGTGCCCTTCGGCACGGTCTGGGACATCCCGGACCTTAGGGATGTGAACTCCGCCCCTGCCCTATTCGGGGCAGATGCGGAGTCGTTGGCGATGGCGAGGCGGCAGGAAGGCTGTTCTCCAGTCGAGGCCGACTGCCTCAAGTCCGACGCCATCCTCTTCAAGTTCGGGCTTAGCCCGGGTGAGTTAGGCTAGACTCCGTCTTCTTCCTTCGAGTGTCGGTCTTTCGTACTGATACCTCTTGTTTCTTCTTGCAGTGCAAGTTACCAGAGCCGAGGCTAAGGCCGCCGCCGCCGCAAGACAGGCAAAGATAAAGGAAGCCAAGGCCCGCGACGCCACCCAGCAGCCGAAATCCAAGAGGAAGGAAAAGGCGGGCCCGTCTTCCGAGACCCCGAAGAAGAGGCCCAGGGTGGAGGGGTCGACTGCCGAGGCTGTCCAAGCCCTTGCTGCTCCCAGAGACGGTCTGGCTCAAGACCCTTCGTCCGCCACTGCCTCCCGAGGCCCGAAAGTCCCGTCGTCGAGGGCCGAGGTGGGGTTCATCCCACAATGGTCGGTGAAGGAAGACGACTCTCTGACCGTCGGACGGGTTGCCAGAGAGTTGGTGACGAAGGGGAGTCTCCCCCGAGACGCCACCGAAGCCCAGAAGCAAGGGACGGCGGCACTGCTCACCTCGGCGTGCATCTTCATGGCGGGGGTAAGCTTCGGTCCCCTTCTCCTTCGGCCTTCCTACCTCTTTCTTACTCGTACTATATATGTATATATATATATATTTTTTTTCATTCTGACCTTCGGTGCTCTGCGCAGGCTCAGAACCAGATGGGTCAGCTGGTCCTCCGAGCCGAGGCCATGTGTCGGGAGCTTGAAGCCAGTGAGAGGGAGAAGGTCTCCCTAGACAACGAGCGCTCCCTCCTCCTCGAGAAGGTGGAGCACCTGGAGTGCGACCTAGCCCTCGAGCGCCGAGAGTGCGAACGGAAGCTCTCGGAGTTGAAGTCACAAGTGAGGGCCCGCCTTCAGGAAGCCGAAGCCCGAGGGGTCGAAAAGTATCGGTCCTCCGAGGCCTTCAAGGAGGAGATCAAGAACGCCATCGCCCCAGGGTACACCATGGGCGCTACCGAGGTCCGAGATTGGGTCCTCGGGCGCTACCCTGGGGTTTCCTTTGCAGACAGCGGCCTCATCTTCGAGGACGACGATGTGGAGGTGGTGCCATCGACCACCGAGGTTGCCGACGCCGACGGTGGAGGCGGCAGCGAGGAAGGCGAGATCCAACTGCATAGGGAAGTCCCTCCGACTCCTGGTCGTGGGGGTTCGGACCAGGAGGCACTCCCCGCCGAAGACGAGGCCGCGAACCCGACGGACGCTCCTTAAGGTCGCCTCGGTTCTCAGCGCAGGCTACCCCCTTGTCATGTAACTAGCCTTCGGGCTTTTTTTGTAATCTTTTGCCTTCGGGCTTCGTATGTAACTAGCCTTCGGGCCTTTTTGTTGTCTTTTGCCTTCGGGCTTCATATGAATGCAATCGTTCTTTTTCCAACTGTCGTTTAATGATCTTTGGTTCGTAAGTAGTTGCAGAGGGCCGAAACCCTAGCTGTCTTTAAGCTTATTTCCCCGAGACTTGGCCGAGGGTCGACCTGTTAGTATGTCCGACGAAGGCCGAACCTATTATCACTTGCAATATTTTACCAAGTGTTTTCCCTTCGGCTCGAGCCGAAGGGTTCACCGAAGGTCGAGGGGTTCATCGAAAGTCGAGGGGTTCACCGAAGGTCGACCCTTCAATGGTCAATCACCAAGCAATCCATCGTGTGTACCCTCGGCTCCAGCCGAAGGGTCTATTAGATGCTAGGTCTTCACCGTTATTGCAATATTTTATTAAGTGTTTTCCCTCTCGGCTCGAGCCGAAGGGTTCACCGAAGGTCGATCGTCCAATAGTCCGAATCACCGAAGGTACCCTCGGCTCCAGCCGAAGGGTCTGTTAGATGCTACCCCTTCGGTCAGGTCCGTTCGGCTATGGCCGAACTCCGAGCCGAAGGGGTGATTGAGCCTCCAAGGTGTGGACCTTCAGTCATCCGTTCCTCAGGGTTAGAGGTAGGAGAATTCTCAGTTGCCGTAAACCAGCTCTCATATTATCCAGTCTCGCGGATTTCAAGATGAATTACAACTTAAAAAGGGTTCAAAAAGACAATAATTGCAAAGAACGACAGACGGACAAATTTACAAATGACTACTGCGTGCCCGCTACTTTACTACTGGTGGAATTTTCTTAGATTATCTGAGTTCCACGATCGGGGTACCCTTACTCCCCCCGTAGTCTCTAGGTGGTAGGACCCTGGTCGTATTACCCTCGAGACTCTGTAGGGACCTTCCCAGCTTGGGTCCAGCTTCCCTTGATGCCTTGGATCCGACACTTCCGCCCTTCTAAGGACAAGGTCGCCCTGCCTAAACTCGTTCTTCCGGACTTTGGTGTTGTAGTGCCTAGCGACCCTCCGCTGGTAGGCGGCGATCCTTTCCTGTGAAGCTTCTCTGGTTTCTGCCAAGAGGTCCAAATTTGCCCGGAGTCCTCCGTCGTTTTCGTCTTCGTTGTAGTACCGAATCCGATGGGTAGTAGCCCCCATCTCTACTGGGAGTACAGCTTCAGTGCCGTATGTTAACATGAAGGGTGTTTCTCCGGTAGCTAGCCTCTCGGTGGTGCGGTAGGCCCAGAGAATGTGGTGCAACTCATCTGCCCATAGCCCTTTGGCATCATCAAGTCTCTTTTTTATCCCTTGGAGCAACGTACGGTTGGTTACCTCTGTTTGCCCATTGGTCGAGGGATACCCGACGGAGGTTTTCCTGTGGTTGATGCCGAGGGCTTCACAGAACGCGTCGAAGGTCGGATTAGCAAACTGAGTTCCATTGTCCGTAACCACGACCTGGGGGATTCCGAATCTGTATACCACCGCCCTTTGGAAGAAGTCCCTAATGTTCTTTTCTGTTATCGTCGCTAGGGCTTCGGCTTCCGCCCACTTCGTGAAGTAGTCGACCGCCACCACGACAAACTTCCTCTGTCTCGTGGCCAGGGGGAACGGGCCTAAAATGTCCATCCCCCACATGGCGAACGGTACTGGGCTAGATAGGGACGATAGCTCGGTAGAATGTAGCCTGGGCACGGGGGCGAACATCTGGCACTTGACGCATTTCCTGACCAGCGATTCTGCGTCCTTTCTCATTGTCGGCCAGTACAGGCCCTGCCTTAGTACTTTGTGCGCCAGGGCCCGGGCCCCAAGGTGTTGGCCACATATCCCCTCATGCACCTCCCGGAGCGCATAGTCGCCGTCGGAAGAATCCAGGCACTTGAGGTATGGTGAGGTAAACCCTATCTTGTATAGAGTGTCGTCTTTCAGAAAGAAGCGCGCTGACCTTATTCTTAGTTTCCTTGCTTCGTCCCTGTTCTCTGGGAGCTTCCCCTCCTTGAGGTATTCTATTATGGCGTCCATCCAGCTTCGGCCGTTTTCACCTACGGGTAACACCTCGTGGGGTTTCTCGATGCTTGGCTGTGGTAGTACTTCAAAGTACACCGCTCGTCCAAATTCTGCGAAGTCGGAAGTGGCCAGCTGCGACAGTGCGTCTGCGCTAACATTCTCTTCTCGTGACACCTGCTTTACCTCAAATTCCTTGAAAGCCGCTGACCCTTCTCGCACCGCGTTCAAGTATTCGGCCATCCTCTGCTCTTTGGCCTCGTATTCGCCATTCACTTGCCGCACCACGAGTTGGGAGTCGCTATTCACTACCAGTTCCTTCACCATCAAAGCCCGGGCCAGATTAATTCCGGCTATTATCGCCTCGTACTCCGCTTCGTTGTTGGAAGCGTCGAAGCCGAACCGTAGGGCGCATTCTATTTTGAAGCCTTCGGGGCTTACCAACACAATTCCAGCGCCACTTCCACCGCTATTGGAAGCCCCATCCACATACAGCGTCCAGGCCTCCTCTGCTCGTTCCTCGGCAGATTCCTGCGGGTCATCGGGGATCGTCGTCTCCGCTATGAAGTCTGCGAGGGCCTGTGCTTTAATTGCGGTTCTCGGCTTGTACTGGATGTCGAACTCTCCCAGCTCTATGGCCCAATTTACCAGACGACCGGACATATCTGGTCGCTGCAGTATTTTCTTCAGAGGCTGGTCGGTGAGTACGCATACTGTGTGTGACTGAAAATATGGCCTCAGCTTTCTTGCCGCCGTCACGAGGGCGTATGCCACTTTCTCCGCCTTTCGGTATCTTGTCTCGGCATCTAAAAGGGTTCGGCTGACGTAGTATATTGGCCTTTGTTGCTTCCCTTCCTCTTTCGTCAGTACGGCGCTTACAGCAACTGCCGATACAGCAAGGTACAGCTGTAGGACATCTCCGGTGTTCGGCTTTGTCAGCAGTGGGGGTGCGGCCAAGTACTCCTTCAATTGCTCGAAAGATCTTTCGCACTCCTCCGTCCACTCGAACCTTTTAGCCCCTTTCAGCGCCTTGAAGAAAGGAAGGCATCTATCAGCAGACCGAGACATGAATCTTCCGAGGGCAGCTACCCGACCCGTCAGCTCCTGGACTTGCTTTACGTTCTGGGGTGACCTCATGTCCCGAATGGCTTGTATTTTGACTGGGTTGGCTTCGATTCCTCTCTCTGAAACGATGAAGCCGAGGAACTTCCCCGAGGCTACTCCGAAGGCACATTTCGCTGGGTTCAGCTTCATGCCGTACCGTCGTAGCACTTGGAACGCCTCTTCCAAGTCTTGGATGTGCCTTTCTGCCTTCAGGCTTTTCACGAGCATGTCATCCACGTACACTTCCATGGTCTTGCCGATCAGCCCTTTAAAAACTTTGTTCACCAACCTCTGATAGGTGGCCCCCGCGTTCTTTAGTCCGAAAGGCATGACCTCATAGCAGTACAACCCTCCTTCAGTTATGAAGGACGTTTTCGGGACATCAGCCTCGGCCATTTTGATTTGGTTGTACCCCGAGTATGCATCCATGAAACTCAGCGCCTCGTATCCCGCCGTCGCGTCGATGAGCAGGTCTATCTTCGGCAGGGGGTATGCATCCTTGGGGCAGGCCTTATTCAGGTCGGTGAAGTCGATGCAGATCCTCCACTTCCCATTTGCCTTCGGGACCATCACCACGTTAGATATCCACTCCGGGTACTGGATCTCTCGGATGAACCGGGCCTTCAGTAACTTTTCTACTTCCTCGTCTATCTTCTTCTGTCTTTCTGGGGCGAACGTCCTTTTCCTCTGCTGCACCGGCTTCTTCATGGGGCTAACATTCAGGTGATGTTCTATTACTTCTCGGTCGATCCCGGGCATGTCCGATGCCGACCAGGCGAATACGTCAGCGTTGCTCCGTAAGAATGAGATGAGTCTTTCTTGCTGCGACCTTGGCATGGTAGCCCCAATCTGGAATTGCCGGGTGTGATCTCCTTCTTCAGCTTCAACTTGCACTAAATCTTCGGCCGGCTCTCCTCGTTGATAACTGGCATCATCACGTAGATCCTCTATCGGGAGCGTCTCACCCGCCTTTTCTTTTCCCCAGAGAGTAGTGGCGTAACATCTTCGGGACGTCTCCTGATCACCCCGACACTCCCCGACGCCATTCTTGGTTGG
Organism: Macadamia integrifolia; assembly: GCF_013358625.1. NCBI lineage: Eukaryota > Viridiplantae > Streptophyta > Magnoliopsida > Proteales > Proteaceae > Macadamia > Macadamia integrifolia. Next base: position 46,401,680 of record NC_056561.1, on the reverse strand, counting down.
GAACTTCATTTTGAGATGGGGGGTGGAGACGATGGCCTTTAACAGATTCAACCCGACTCTTCCTAGTATGGCATTATACGCTGATGTAATGCTCACTACCAGGAAGTTGATCATCACCGTCGCCTGGCGATCTCCGGTGCCAGCTCGAACCGGCAGCTCTATCGACCCTTCCACCTTCACCGGGGTGCCAGAGAATCCTTGCAGCGGGTGTTCGACCTTCTTTAACTTTCCTTCGTCGAGGCCCATCTTCCGGAAAGCTTCGAGGAACAGGATATCAGCTGAGCTGCCGTTATCCACTAAGATCCTCTTCACTTTGCAATCTCCTATAGTCATGGCGATGACCAAGGCATCGTCATGCGGGGTCTGTACCCCTTCCAGATCATCGTCTGAGAAGGAGATGACCGTCCCCGTCTTCGCCTTCTTGTTCGACCATTCTGCCACATGTACGCTCCTCGCGTAGGCCTTCGCCTTCCTGGCAGAGACCGAACTCTCTCCTGCGGCCGGGCCTCCACAGATGGTTGCTATAACTCTTGTTGGGCTCTTGTTCTCCTCTCGAGGCCGGCGTTCATCTTCCTCTGGTGTCTGGTTCCTCCGCCGTTCTTGATTTCCTCTGCGGGCGAGCCCCCCTCTTTCATACCGACCTGCACCATCTCTCCGACGGTTATCTCTCCGGCCAGTGCCTTCTGGAGCCAGCTCTTTCTCCCGGTCTACAAATCTGCCTAAGTATCCCCTTCTGATCATTCCTTCTATCTCCCCCTTGAGATGCCAACAGTCTTCGGTGTCATGGCCGTGGTCTCTGTGGAAGTGGCAGTATCTATCCACATTGCGTCTTTCGGGATGTCGCCCCATCTTTCCTGGCCACTTCATGGCCCTGGCATCTGGAGAATCTTTTATCTGCATTAACACCTCTGTTCGCCTTCGGTTCAGGGGTGCATACCTCTCAAACTTCCTCGGTGGACTGGGGGCCCGACTGCGCTCGGACTTTCGTCTTTTTCCTTCTTCGATGGGTTTATCATCAACCCTTAAGGGCCTCTTCCTCGCCGCCTTCCTTTCGACTTCTTCATCTGCCTGGAGGGTTTCTTCCATCTGGATGTACTTATCGCATCGCGCCCTCAGCTCGGTCAGATCTCTAGGCGTATGCTTCGCCAGGGACCTCTTCAATTCCTTGTCCTTGACGCCACCTAGCAGGGCCGTGAACTCCTCCTTCGGGTCTAGGCCCCTGATTGTGATCTTTTCTTGTTGGAATCGCTTCATGTAATTCCGCAGCGATTCCCCTTCTTGCTGTTTGACGTTGGTTAGGTTCAACGTAGTCTTCTGGAGGGGCTGGCTACTAGAGAACCCCTTCACGAAGAAGTAGCTCAGGTCGCTGAAGCTGTGGATCGACTTCGTCGGTAGTCGGTTATACCACAGCCTCGCCGCCCCCCTGAACGTCAATGGGAGGGCCCGACACATAATATTTTCCGAGACGCGATGGAATTGCATGGCGACCTTAAAGCCTTCCAAGTGATCGACGGGGTCCCCCGACCCGTCATAGGTGTCGTACTTGGGCAGGCGGAAACCGACCGGGAGCGGGTCCCTCATGACCTCGTCAGCTAAGGCCGTATCATTGGTGAGGTCGGGCTCGCGGTTCCCTGTCTGGTTTTCTGCCACCTTTCTGATCTCGTCCTTCAGGTCTAAGATCATCCTCTTTAATCCCGAGTCCTCGGACCTCTGTCTGTCTCCTTGGTGCTGATCCCCATGCGGGTCTCTGGCGGCGCGTCGCGTCCTACTTCGGGGCGCGGGACTCTCCCTTGCTCGGCTTCGAGGATCGCGGCCGGCCCTCGTCGATCCCGTACTGCTTCGGTCTTCTTCTCGAGCCCTCTCGAACTGGACGTGGGTACCTGGGGGTGCTCCGCCGGTCTTATGGGAGACAGCTTTGGAGACCTCTCTCATAGTCTCGGCCATCCGGTTATATTTGTTCTGGAGGTCTTTAAACTGCTGCCTTGTCACGTACTCCTGGGCCGCGGGAGGCTGATGGTCGCTGCCCTCCCGTACTGAATATCCAGCCGACCGCTGGTACCTGACGGACACTTCCCAGTCGTCATGACCCCTTTCTCGTCCAGTCTCCGCCGAGGGAGGAAGCTCCCCTGAAGGTTCTTCCCCCATGTCTACGTTGGACGTCGCTCTCGTCCTTCTTCGGTTGTAGGTTCTTCCCACCATTACCGTCGTTCCCACAGACGGCGCCAATCTGTTGCTGCCAAAAACCCCGCTAGTCCAACCTACACAAACACAGACGACGGAGGCCCGGAACTTTGTCCGGGGTTAGTCCTCCGACGCTCAAGTCAGGGTCGGCCGCACAGTTCAATAAGGGAGTAATGGTGAGGGTCTCCGAGCTTACCTTCCCCTTTCTTCCGTCCCTTCTTATATAGCTCTTTGGCCTTAGGGTTTTTTCCCCCTTCGGCCTTCTTAGAGTCCTACTCGAATACGTCCAACCTTCTGGGGGAATATTCCCCTCATGCAGACGACGTGATCCCTCGTGATTCTGCGGGCGTGCCTCGGTGATTGGGCGTGCTCGAGTGTGAGTGGTTTCTTGGAACCTTCGTCTGGCGGAGGACACGTGTCCCAGCAATGACACATGTCATGGCCCCCATCGAGAGGTTATTTTGGCTATATCACTTACCACAACTTGGATAAGCAAATTGCTGAGTCTAAGACGAATGTGGAGCTGGTACAGAACCAATTGTCTTCCTCCCCACTCAATCACTCATTGGTTGAAAGGGAGAAACTGGCGGTTACTCACCTGCAGCATCTTATGTCTGTGAGAGAGTCAAAGTTGCATCAGCAGGCCCGTATTAAGTGGTTAGCTTTTGGAGATAATAATTCCAAATTTTTTCATCGCTCTCTCAAGATAAGAAGATCCAGGAATTGGATTTCTTCGGTTCAAATTTCTGATGATACTTGGATTTCTGATGAGGAAGGTTTTCGAGCTGAAGCATCCCGGTTTTTTTTCTGAAGCCTTCAGTGGCTCTCCTCAAGTGGTGTGTGGTCTCTTCGATCTCCCCATTGATCGATCTTTATCTTGGGTTGAGAGGGACAAGCTCAGTAAAGAAATCGCTTGTGATGAGATCAAAAAAGTCATTTTTGATGCAGATGATGATAGTGCTCCTGGCACTGAAGGCTTTGGGGCTTTTTTTTTAAGAGATCCTGGGACATTACTGGGTCTGATGTATGTGCTGCTATTATGGATTTCTTTCGAAATCCCTATCTCCCAAATCAGGTGAAGCTCTCTAGACTTACTCTTGTCCCTAAAGGTGCTGCCCAGAACTCCTTCAGTGATTATCGCCCCGTTGTAGTTAGCTTTTTTATTTATCGGTTCATCTCTAAGATATTGGCGAATAGATTGAAGTTGGTCTTACACAAGATAGTTGGTCTTACACAAGAAGTTGGTCTTACACAAGATTGTAGTTATCACACAGGGCGTGGCATGCCCAGGTTTGCTGCGAAATTTGATTTGCGAAAGGTGTATGATTCAGTTCAATGGAGTTTTCTGTTCTCCTTGTTGAATCGGCTTCATTTCCCTCCGGTATTCATTAATTGGATTGTCCAGTGTGTCATCAATCCGGGGTATGTTATTTTTCTGAATGATGCCCAGTCTTTAAAGTTTTCGACTAATAAAGGGGCTGCGACAAGGCTGTCCTCTATCGCCTTTTTATTTAATACTGTGTTACAGTTTTTTGCTGTCTCCCTCACTGTAGCAGCCTCTCAAGGTGTTTTTGCATATCATCAATTTTGTGAGAAGCGGGGTATCACTTCCATTTGCTTTGCAGACGACCTTTTTGTGTTTGGGAAAGCATCTCTCTCAAATGCCTTATGTTTAAGTCAGTTATTGGCTCAGTTCTTGGAGCTTTCAGGGCTATCCATTAACAAAGGAAAATCAAGCATTTTTTATGCAAATTGCTCAACCCCGGTCTGTGACTACTTCAACCAGTCTCTTGGCATTGAATTTGAAGCCTTACCCATCAAATACTTAGGTGTTCTTCTACACTCGCGTTCTTTGCACTCCCATGAGTACGGTGATTTAATTACTACTAAGGTGGAGGCTAGATTGGCCTCTTGGAAGACCAAGTGTCTTTCCAATGCTGGTCGTTTGGCGTTGATCCAGTCTATAGTGATGGGCATCCTAGCTTACTGGTTCAATGTGTTTTTGATTCCCCAAGCCACAATAAAACTGCTCGAATCTATAATGTCGAGATTCTTGTGGAGGGGCAGTGCTTCTACAGGCTCTATTAAGGCTTCCTGGGCTCTTGTTTGTCGCCCAAAAAATGAGGGAGGCCTAGGGCTTTGTCGCCTTGGGGATTGGAACAAGGCGGCCCTCCTTCGTCAAATTTGGGTCTTGGCTTCCAGGTTTTCAAATGAAGGATGTTATTCCTATTAATAACAACAGATAGGATCTTGTCATATAATCATCGAATCACAAAATTAAACTATAAGGGTCGACGCATACCGTTCACCATCGACTGTGAAGAATTACTGCCAATATATTCTTCCTGTATCTTTAGTCCTGCAATCCCGATCACGAACACAATGGATCTTCTAGGTTTCTCCCACTAGCTCCCTTAATGCTCTCTTGGTGATGAAACCAATAATGAGATTAACGTTAGGGTAGGAGGAGGACCTAGAGTCCTATTATATAAAGTTTTGCACCCTCCCATGAAGGTGTGCAAATAGGGTAGGACTCTATTCCCTAATTTGACGAGGAGTGGGTTTCCTATTTGAAATCCAATTCTATGAGATTAGTATCGGTCAATAACCTAATTGGTATATGGGACAATAATAGAGAATATTCTTACAATCTCCCACTTGAACCATATGACCACATAATTATAATCTCAAATATAATTTGGATTCTAATATTATACTGCAGTATTTGAAAGTAAACCCATTAAGTTTATGTCATCACAATCATAATACCATATTTGAACAAAACTACTAATGTAGATCATGGCGGTTATACATCATATAACGACATACTCCCTTCCATAGTCACAACACTAATAACTTCATCCAAACAGGTGCAAAAGTAGGGAATAGACTAGAAAAGTCTATAACTAAATGGTCCAACATAATATCTCACATATATTAAATAAAATGTGTACACACGATAATAAAGTGAGAAATATTTAGAAACAACAAATATCATGATCATTTAAATAAATAAGTAAAAATGTCTAACATAATATGACCATTACATCAAACTTTACATAAACCCATGTCCATTACAAGATTTGTAAAGTGTTTAGGCGTTAATGCCTTGGTCATAGGATCAGCAATCATTAGACTTGTCTTGATGTGTGTAATAGACACTTCTTGTTTCTGAACTGATTCCTTCACAAAATTGTATTTTACTCCAATATGCTTCGCCCTACTTGAATGCTTATCATTATTGGAGTAATATACGGTAGCAACATTGTCACAATACATTCTCAACGGCTTCGAAATGGTGTCGACAACCCGAAGTCCTGAGATAAAGTTCCGTAACCAAATTGCCATAGATGTGGCCTCAAAGCATACCACAAACTCTGCTTCCATAGTAGAAGTAGAGACACAAGTCTGTTTCTTGGACTTCCAAGAAATCGCCCCACCAGCAAGTAGAAAGATGTATCCTGATGTAGATTTCCTACTGTCGAGGCATCCTGCATAATCAGAGTCTGAATATTCGATCACTTCTAACCGATCAGATGCTCTGTAAGTAAGCATGTATTCCCTAGTCCCCTTTAAATACCTCATCACCTACTTTGCTACAACCCAATGATCCATGCCAGGATTACTCACATATCTGCCTAACATACCAATAGCAAAACTGATGTCTGGACGGGTACAAGTCATTGCATACATAAAACTCTCTACAACGGAAGAATAGGGAATATCCTTCATTTGTGCTCTTTTCAGATCATTCTTTGGGCATTGATTTAAACTGAACTTATCTCCTTTGATAATGGGGGAAACACCTGATTTGCAATTCATCATGCCATATCTTTCCAAAACTTTGTTAATATAGGTTTTCTGTGATAGCCCAAGTATCCGACGAGATCTATCATGAAATATCTCAATACCGATAACGAAAGAAGCTAAACCCATATCTTTCATTTCAACGTTCTTAGAAAGAAAGGTCTTTGTATCACTCAACAAACCAAAATCATTACTAGCAAGTAAAATATCATCCACATATAAGACCAGAAATATAAACTTACTCCCACTAAGTTTCAGATATATATACCTATCAAAGGTGTTCTCAACAAATTCGAAGGAAACAATGATATGGTTAAATTTAATATACCACTGTCGGGAAGCTTGTTTAAGTCCGTATATGGATTTCTTAAGTTTACACACTAGATTTTCTTTTCCTTGATCACTAAATCCCTCAGGTTGGTTCATGTAGACTTCCTCATCTAAATCCCCATTCAAGAATGCAGTTTTCACATCCATTTGGTAAAGCTCTAGATCATAATGAGCTACTAATGCCAATATGATTCTCAGAGAATCCATCTTAGAGACAGGAGAGAAGGTTTCATGGTAATCAATGCCTTCTTTCTGAGTGAATCCCTTTGCAACTAGTCTAGCTTTATGTCTCTCAATATTACCCTTTGAGTCACGTTTGGTTTTAAATACCCATTTACAACCAATCACCTTAACGCCCGTTGGTAATTGAACGAGATCCCAGACATCATTGTCACTCATGGACTTCATCTCATCTTTTATGACATCTACCCATTTAAGAGAATCATTATCGTTTATGGCCTGTGAAAAGGTTAATGGGTCATTCTTGATTCCAATATCAAACTCTGATTTTTGGAGATATACTATATAGTCATCATGAATAGCAGACCTTCAAACCCTCTGAGGTCTTCCTTGAATTTCCAGTTGAGAAACATTCATAGTATTATCAGTGGTAACTACATCATGGAGTGGTACATCTTCAATAGTTTGTTGTTCCATAGGATCATTTTCAATAGTTACCTGTGGGACAACATCATCATGATGAATATGTACATCTTCTATAGTTTGTTGTTTTACTAGAACATTATGAACAGTCATCTGTGGAACAACAATGTTATCACGATGTACATAAGTTGGTAAAGAAATTTGATGTTCTTCAAATACCACATTACGTGGTTTCTCACTCCCACTAATGTTACCATCCTCTAAGAATCTAGCAGTTAGAGTTTCCACAATTCTAGTACTATGTGTTGGTGCATAAAACCTGTAACCCTTTGACCATTGACAATAACCAACAAAGTAACAATTTATGGTTTTAGGGTCAAGTTTCTTTCATGTGGATTGTACAATCTAGCTTCAGCAGGACAACCCCATGCATGTAAATGCCCTAAACTAGGTTTCCTTCCATTCCATAACTCGTAAGGAGTTTAGGAACTGACTTACTAGGAACTCGGTTTAAGATATACACAGTTGTTTTTAATGCTTCGCTCCATAAGAATTCAGGCAATGAGGAGTTGCTCATCATGCTACGTACCATATCTGTGATGGTACGATTGCGTCTTTCTGCAACCCCCTTTTGTTCAGGTGTACCAGGAGTTGTATATTCGGGGGTTATACCCTTCAACTTAAGAAATCGGGCAAATGGTCCTTCACTCTGCCCTACATCAGTATGTCTACCATAATATTCACCCCCTCTATCAGATCTCACAGTTTTAATATTTCTATCTAACTTATTTTCAACTTCAGCACAGAACACTTCAAAAGCATTTAAAGCATCAGATTTTTCATTTAATAAGTAGACATAACAATATCGTGAGTAATCATCAATGAAGGTGATGAAATATTTTTCACCAGTTATACAAGGATCAAAATGGCCACAAATGTCAGTGTGTATCAATTCCAGAAGTGAATTGGTCCTTTTGGCAGCAACTTTATTTGTCTTAGATTGTTTACCTTTGATTCAATCTATACAAGTGGTGAAATCAGTGAAGTCTAGATTTGACAATATTTGATGCTTCACTAACCTCTCCATTCTAGGTCTAGAAATATGACCTAAACGTCTATGCCATAGGGATGAGGAATCATCATTGTTGGATTTACGCTTTGATCCAACATTCACATGCAGTGCAAGAATGGATTTAGAAAAATTAGAATCCAAATTAAGTTTATAAAGACTATCACATAAATATCCAGTGCAAACTAGATTAGTGTCTTTAAAAAACGTTCACAACCTTATCACCAAAATTAAACTTAAAACCTTCACAATCAAGTCTCGATAATGAAACTAAATTTCTAGAAATAGAAGGAACATAAAGAGTATCCATAAGGTCCAACTGGAATCCGGTGTCAAAAATGAGTCTATAAGTGCCGATGGATCGAACTTCACACTCCTGCCAGTTTTCTATGTAGACGACGCTCTCACTTTGATTTGGTTTCTGGGTTGTAAGCCCTGCATAGAATTAGAAATATGAACAGTTGCTCCTGAATCAATCCACCAAGTATTACAAGGAACATCAACAAGATTGGTTTGAAAACATACTAGGATAGAATCATTACCCTTCTTTTCGAACCAAGTCTTGCGTTTCTGACAGTCTTTCTGAAGGTGTCCTACTTTCTTACAGAAGAAACACTTCAACTTGTTAGTTTTCTTTTTCTTGTTATCAGACTTTAGATTGGAGGCTTTCTTTGATGCATTGTTGTTTTTGAAATTTCCTCTCTTCCTTTTATTCTAGTTGGATATAAAATTGACCTCCTGGCCTCCCTCGTCATTCAATCTCCTTTTCTCTTGGACGCACATACTCTGAAGTTCATTGAGAGTCCACTTATCTTTATTTGTATTGTAGTGGATCTTGAATGCTCCAAAACGAGGAGGAAGTGAAGTCAGAATGATTTGGACAAGGCAACCTTCATTCATTATCAATTCGAGAGGTTTTAGTTGTGCACAGATACTTGCCATTTCAGAGATATGGTCTCCTATCCCATTAGTATCAGTATACTTCATTGTTACTAGTTTGGTCATCAAAGTCCCAGCCAAAGATTTATCAGCAGTAGCAAAACGGTTCTCTACATTGATTAGGTATTCCTTTGCATTTTCAGAAGTTGGAATGGAGTTTTTGATAGTCTTGCTAATCGTCTTCTTGATATATAAAAGGCAAAGACGGTTGGAACACTCCCACCAATTATGTAATGTAACCTCATCATTAGTGCTCTCATCAGTGAGAGCAGCAGGTTTCTTATTACGCAAGGTATAATCATGATCCATGGCAGCAAGGTAATAAATAAGTTATTAATGCCAGTCATTAAAGTTTGATCCATTCAAAAGTGACACGTTATTCGAAATAGGGATAGGTGTTGAACCTATGAATAAGAGTAAATAATACATGCATATCAATCATCATGCTTTGAGTTTCAGTAATAGAATATTAAAATTCTAGAAAAGTAACCTATTGCATCATTACAATCTATCATGTGGGATCGAGATGGTAACATGCTAATGGTTCACTTTACATTAGATGGAAGACATCATTAGGGTAAAAAATTTAAGTCATCAAAATGGTCAAATAAGATGTATACCTGTGGATATTCCCATCCCATTTAACTATTAAACTATCATATATAGATCAACGCAGTCAATCAAGAATGTATACCTGCGGATATTCCCATTTTATCTTGACCGTTACATAACGATCATCATAAGACCCTAAAGTTTAAAATTTAAATTGAATGTGTGATACGATTATGTTTAAGGTCAACATATATAATTATTGTGATCAAGAAAAATGTGTACCTATGGATACTCCCATTCAACTTAATCACATAATCATTGATGCCCCAAACGCATTTAAAATTGAGAATTATATACTTTCAATTTAAATTTAATATAAATTGTCATCCAAGCATCATAGATATTCTAAAATAATGCATAAAGACATAAACATCTATTTCTATCTATTTCTACCATAAAAGTATTCTAAAAACATAGAAATTCAGTTGGTAATATAGAGCATAAGTAGAAATAGATGTACAATCCATGAAATATGTATAAACTTAAGTAGAGAGTACAAATAAACCATATCTATTATGATTAGAATCAGAAATAAGACATAAAGAGAAGATGGGCTCATATAATGGGTTTATTTCATTAAATCCCATAACATGGGCTTTCATAATGGGTTTAGTTTATTAAACCCCTCATATGGTTTTAAGTAGGGTGCCATAAATCCAAAACCCTAAATTACATTATACAAAATAAACCCTTGGGTAAAGTATAACAAATAAGCCCTAATTTACAATTAGAGTTTAAATCTTTTCAATACTTGTGAGTCCCATACAAATAACATAAAGAAGTTTTTTTACAATTGTTCATATAATATTGGTCATGAATCATATGGATTAATATCAAAATTAATACAATTCATCCCATTCAAACCGATCCGATCAATCGGATCATACAAACATAATATGGGTTGAGTACTGTCATGAACAGTAATCGGCACTATTCATGAACAGTGTCATGAACAGTGCCGTAAACAGTATCGGCACTGTTCATGAACAGTGCTATGAACAGTAAACCTAACTTCACCCACATTTATTAACATAAAATTGGTACTATTCATGAACAGTAGTAAATACCATTCATAAACAGTACTCTCCATGTGATTCAAGAATATATTGACGTAACCATACAGCTCTGATACCACTTGAAGGATGTTGTTTCTATTAATAACAACAGATAGGATCTTGCCATACAATCATCGAATCACAAAATTAAACTATAAGGGTCGATGCATACCGTTCACCATCGACTGTGAAGAATTTACCGCCATTATATTCTTCCTGTATCTTTATTCCTGCAATCTCGATCACGAATACAATGGATCTTCTAGGTTTCTCCCACTAGCTCCCTTAATGTTCTCTTGGTGATGAAACCAATAATGAGATTAACGTTAGGGTAGGAGGAGGACCTAGAGTCCTATTATATAAAGTTTTGCACCCTCCCATCAAGGTGTGCAAATAGGGTAGGACTTTATTCCCTAATTTGACGAGGAGTGGGTTTCCTATTTGGAATCCAATTCTATGAAATTAGTATCGGTCAATAACCTAATTGGTATATGGGACAATAATAGAGAATATTCTAGAAAATATTCTTACATCAAATTATTGGACTCGGTTCATTCAGCACCGGTGGTTACGGAGGCATTTTATATTCTCTTCCTTCCCCGTGTACTGCTCCAGCACTTTCAAGAATATATTGAAGACTCGATCGGGTGGCTTCTCAGTGCATCATGTTTCTTATCCAATCTAGTGCTCAGACCCTGTTATGGCATGACCCTTGGCTTGCAAGTGGCCCCCTTGCTTCCCAGGGAGTACACATAGTGGAGGCCCTTGGTCGCAGCTCTTTCGATAAGGTGGATGTTCTATTGAATCCTAATAGGGACTGGGATGTTGACTATGGGGATCCTGCTATTAGAGAGCGTTGGGACGAGATCTCAAGCATTAAGATGCATCGTCGACTGCACCAGGATACAGTGGTTTGGACTCGATCATCTTTCCGTCTTTACTCTTTAAGCTCTGCTGGGATGCAATTCGTGTGCCTGATGTTGTTGTTCCCTGGTCCGAGTTAGTTTGGTTTCCTCATGCACAGCCTCGATTCTCCTTCATTTCTTGGTTAGCCATTCACCGGCGGCTTCACACTCGGAGCAAATTATTATCTTGGTGCGTCATCGATGATGATGCTTGTCCTCTGTGTCACAACTTCCCTGAGAAGCTAGACCATCTCTTTTCCACTGTACCTTTTCCTCATGGATATGGAGTCGAATCTTGGATTTATCTGGCACCAGGCGGAGCGTCCTCAACTCTTGGGAGGAGATTATTGGATGGCTTCACTCTCAGTTTAAGGGGTCATCATTTACTAGTTACGTTCGTCGGTTTGCTTTCACTTTGATGGTTTATCATATTTGGCTAGAGGAACAACAGGGTTTTCAATTTAATAAGCAAGACTTCATCACAGGTTCAACAGATCATTGGGGAGACAAGGGCCCGTTTTTCTATCCTAAATCAGAGGCTGGTAGACAATGACGTTAGTAGGGATTTTTGCCTTCGTTAGCATATTAAGGTTGAATTCTTTAGCGCTAAGAGCACTATTTTAGTGTGGCCTCATCCTCCTCCTTGGGTGGTTGTAAACTGTGACGGTTTGGTGCGTGGGAACCTTGGAGGGTATGATATTGTTGGGCAGAATAGTGATGGTTTCACTATTTTTGCAGTTGCAGGGGCTCTTTATAGTACCTTTGTTCTTCACATGGAACTTCTGGCCGTTAAGGCAGCTCTGGAGAAGGTAGTGTCCATGGGTATTCCTCGTGTGCAGATTCGCTTTGACTCCCAGTTAGCAATTATGATGATCATTGGGCGTTGGCATGTTCCTTGGCATGCGTTGGGCGTCATTGGCGACATTTTTGAGCTCAGTTTACAGATTCCACACTGTCTTCTATCACCGCTTTAGGGAGTTGAATTCTTGTGCTGACTGCCTGGCTGGCTTTCTTCATATGCCCCAGGTAGTCGAGTTTGATGTTGCTAACCTCCCTGGGAAATTGTCCTCTCTTCTTCAGGCTGATAGGTTAGGGAAGAGGATTACCCGTCTGTAATTATCTGTATTGCTCCTTTATTTTCTTAATTATGTATCTCCTTTTTCCCCCAAAAAAAAAAAAAAATCTGCTAAAAGAGGTCAGGGTCAATCAGGTCCAACCCAGACGGCCCAATCAGGGCCAATCATGGTGTGCCTGGATTGGGCTGAGCCCAGCAGGGTTGGGTTGTTTTTAAAAGCTGGACCTGTTACAACCCTAAGTTGAACAATTTTAATCTATTTGTGTGGTCCAGCAATGTAGACAATTGAATTGATCTCTGTGGCTCATCATCTAGCAGTAGATGCTCGCTCTAATAGTAACAGAAGCAGATGCATAGTTCGCTCTAATGTTTTACCTTTACTGTTTTTAATGGTATTCTCTTTTTCTGGAACAAAAAATCCCAAACCTTCAAAGAAAATTCTTGGGTTCTATGCTACATGACTGTTGAAGGAATCTTGGGCAGGCCTCAAAAAGCTATGTGCCTCATGTTCAAAAGATTAATCGTCACGGATCAAGCCAAACAGGTTTTTCCATATGGGCAATGATTTGGCCATTCTAACCAATGATGGGAAATTCTATTGACAAGCTATATGTCAAATTTGTGGAGAGAGTGATAGGGCGGGCACCCCTAGACTCACCTCACTTGTCAAGTTTTTGAACCAAAAAAAATGAGGGAAGAGTATTGTAAGTCCAAACTGAACAAAAACTGAAAAATGCTACTAGATTCCATTACAATAAAATGACTCTTTAAACTTTTTATCCACCTCCTATGCCTATATGGGGAATTGACTATGAGATGTATGAGCTACTCTACACCAAACCATTTCTATCCACAATCAGGGAAGAGCAACAGAAATCCAAACTGAACAAATACTAGAAAATGCTAGTAGATTCCATTACAATAAAATGACATTCTTCACACTAAAAGAACCTGTGGACACTTTTTATCCACTTCCCATGCTTGTATTGGGAGTTGACAAAGAGATGTACGAGGTACTCCACATCAAACCAGTGCTATGCATGTCTACCACATGACGAGAGAGCAGACTTATTTAAGCCAGGCCATATTTTTCCATCGCTACTTTGCCGCTGCTTGAAGAGCTACTTCTATACAGGAAATATCCATCAGATAATGGCATTTCAGTTAAGCTTCTCACCACTTGCAAGGCGGTTTTTTTCTTCCTCAACTTGCTCCAGCAATGCCTCAAGCTCTGCTTCTGTTAGTCCTTCTAACCGTTTCTGCAAAACCAATCTCAATTTTAATGAATTTGTGCAAGTGCAAGATAATCTAAGTATGAAAAAATTATACTCAACAGTATCTATAAAATATGCTATTTAGTTTCTATCCAGTCTAAATGTTTCTAACAGTTTCAAAACCCATTGAACTGATCAATCAACAGCACAGCCTACCAACAGCATAATGATACATGGCCAAACATGCAAACCATGTTTAATTTAAGTCTAATGTAGGCTAAGCAAGAAGAAAAGGATAATACTTATCCAATTAAAGTCATTTAGTTTACTGCATTCATTAAAACTATGATTCAAGTATAAATAGAGCAGGACAAAACTAAAAGGCGTGAGGTCATCCATCAATGGTGAATATCAACCATGGCATATGTGTCCGGTTACCCCCACTGCTTTTCTTAATCAAGGATATTCCACATTTTAAAGCTTTAAGGTTCCAAGAGTAGGAAACACATGATTATAACTTCTTAAAACCTCTTCACATTATTTGGCAAATGAGAAGATTGTACAGTCCGTGAAATGCATTAAATTTTTTCCTGAGGCAGGGAACCAAAACCAAAAATTGATCAAGTGAACCTGCATGACTTTGTTCTCATAATCACGGAGCTGCTGAGCATATGTCATTTCCTTGTTTGAGACTCTAAAAATGTATGTAGAAATCCACCCAATGGTTAGACCCAAGACCAGTACCAGCTGAACAACATTTCCTGCTTGTAAAGGATCAACTCCAACAAACTGCAGAAGGAAGTCAAAGGAGGTTAAAGATTAAGAAAAAACTACCTATTAAGCATCCCCCCCCCCCCCCCACACACACACACCAACCCCTGCCCCAGAATAATAACAATAATAATATAAAAAAGAGAAACAGGCTTGTATATATGGGAAAAAAGACGAAAAAAAAAATAGTTATCCATGTAATGAATGAAGATGATGTTTCAAAAAATCACAAGATACTTCTGAGCCATCCAATTTTATGCCTGTTTTAATCTAAACCGTCCATCCCCACTCAAAGTTGGGAGACTACACAGTAATTGCTAAGAGGACCTATACACATGCATGGACATACATGGGATGTGTACAAATACAAAAGGGGGTATTAGATTGAATTAGATTCTGAAATTTGACATGTGGCTATTCCAGACCATGTCCTCTCTGTCCAATGGTCGGGATGGACGTATCATCTGTCACATGGCAGAATAACTGCCTCGTGACATTTGAAAACATAACAGTCCTTTCTGATAACAATAATCCATCTAATAATAATAATATAGGGTGGTGCATAGAATAGCTGTGTTGGTTTTAAAATTAGACTGTAGCCATGAACCTGATTGTAATATCCCACTTATATGTCATGATTACCATATTATTATAACATGAGACATTACCTATTCTATTATTATTTATATTATTTTATAATAATTTAAATTAATTTATGTTTATTTAATTGGATTAATGTATTTACGTGAATAGTGAAGCATGAGGTGGCATGATTAGTGATAAATTATAATTGGTTAAGGTTAATTATAATTAATTAAAATATGGAGTGATTAGGAATTAATGGGGCTATGGATGGCAGCACCTTATTGGGCCAAGTGAGGCAACATGGCATAGCCACCATGTGCATGCTGAAGTAGGTGGTGGCAAGGTTGGGACAGCACATGGTTACAAGGAGGAGGTGGCCATTGACTTGGTTTAACTAAGCACACTAGTGCATTACATGGTGGCTTTAGAGGCAGCCACCATATGCATGCTTAAGTAGGTGATGGAAAGGTTGGGACAGCCACATGGTTGGAATGTGGTGGCTACAGCTGGATTTGACTCAAGGTAAAGTGTGCTTAGTAATTCAATTAGTTTGAATTAATTAATGAAAGGATGTTTAGTTGATAGAGCAACTAGACAATGGGATTTTTTTAGCATTGTGTCCAACATGTTGAACACTAGATTCTAGGGCTTACCATGCCTATTTCATGTTATATCAACATGTTTTCTTTTAATTCAGTAATATACTAACCATGCAGAGCAGCTAGATACATGTACATGGATTTCATCCCTCTCTCTTTTACGTATTTTGGCCATGTTTTCCTTTCAATGTGTGTGACGGCCACGTTTGCATGATTAAACCTAGCCGGCTCTTTCGATAATGTGTGTTACCTAGGGTTGAAGTCCGGTTTTACCAGGTAGACCGAGGTGCCTAACACCTTCCTCTAACTACAACCTGACATGAACCCTAACACGTGAGTAGACAGTTCGGAAGGGGTCGTTTGCATTTCTATTTCAATTTCAATTAGCAATGGGTCCCAGACCCTAATCTAAGTGGTGATTCCTAGTTATAGAGCCTGATGGACTCACACCACTATTTTCACGAGGAGGTCTGCAAAACCACGCAGGTCCTCACACATGGATATACACTGGAGGGTATGACATTAGATCAAAAGGTAAATGATTGAATTTGAGGCTGAAACTTCACTCATGGCCAAGCTAGGCAATTCCCTAAATATCTAATGGTGTGATTTTCCATATAGTTCTTCCATGTGGCAGAATCAGGACATAATTGTATGATTAAGCCTTGTACAATATAAGCATGCCTGTCAATACTTGATTATATGTTAAATTTTCCATGCATAAATCATTTTATAGCATCATCTATCTATCTATTTTTGTAAATCTAATTGTAACAATACTCAACTATACCATTTTCCAATTAAATGTGATCAGCTACATGGATCATGTTCCATGTTCTATTTAAAGTTATGTTTGTTGTTGAAACAATGGCCGTTCATATAATTCCCACTTATTCCTAAGTAAGTTTCAGTCTACCCCTCAGTCTTCTAATTCCTTTAATCCATGTAAAGTCACTCCTTTGCAATTCATTTGACAGCTTACGATACAAACATAGTTGTCACAGCGTCAAATCGATCCTAGGCGGTGGAGGGGTGGCTAATCGATTTGGCGATGAATCGCCCATTATGGCGTTGCCATGGCAGTCAAATTGCCCATGTGTCATTTTTTATTTTCCCTATTTTCAAAAGCTATTTAGTATGCTATTTTTTTATTTCCCCTATTTTCTAAAGTTATTTAGCATGCTATAAACCTACAATATATACCCTATAACATATAAAATCAATATTAAGCAACATCAAATCATCAAAAATCAACATAGCCCTATCAAAATCACCCTGTATTTTATAAAAAATTGACCGCTTAGTGAATCAGGCGTGACCTGACGTCCATGGCGGTGCCATAGCGACGCCTATCAGCCAATGGCGACCGCCATTTGTGAGTGACATAAATCGTAGCACTGCCATGAACTTCTTTTTCCTCCAGGACGCCAAATCGCCGCCTTGGCGATGCCATGAAAATTATCGCTACAAATGCTAGATCACTGTTTGTTACCGTTTAGCCTAAAAGCTTGAACTAGTACGTAAGGGCAATGTAAATTTATACACCAACACCCCCCGACATGTCCAGGCCTGTCATTGCTTGATCCTTGCATGTGACACACCGCATGCTCCACATGGCACCAAGGAAGAATTGTCGAAATATCCCATTGCACTTACCTCCCTGCTCTGATACCATGTTCGCTACCGCTTAGCTTAAAATCTCGAACTGTTAAGTAAGGACAATATAAATGTATACACTAACAATCACATCAAACGTCATCTCTTTCAGCTTAGCTTATAATCAAAGCCACTCCTAAACCATTTCGATTTAATTTTTATTTTAATTTTTCTAGTTTTTCCATGCATCCAACTCAACACCCTCATCTCAGGCACACTTATTTTTGTTCATATGTTGTTTCTTTGTTGCCCATCATTTAGCTCCACTCATTATTAGTCTTGATTTATCTTATGCAAATTTAAGTTTAAGTTGGATATGTCAAATCACAAGGCACTCCAAGCACCTCTCCACTTCGTCCACCCTGCTCTAATTCTATGAGCAATAATGTTTCCTCAATGTCTCCTTCATTTATGTTGACCCTAAATAGTGGAAACCATAATTCTAAGGTCTCCCTACCATCTATCCTAACCACTTCACTCGCCCCTATATTTACAAAAGTTACACTCCATAACACATTTTTCCATGATTAGTTTGTGGCATATACCCTTCTTTTATGTTTCAGCAATCAATACTCTCAACTTTTATTTTTTTTAGATGAATAATTTAATTAAATACAAAAGGGGGAAAAAAGTGGGGTGGGAGGGATATACAATGTCGAAAGGTAGGGGAAGAGGAAGACATCCCTACAAGGTGGGGGGATGGGGAGTCAAAATATACAGAGGTAAACCCAGGAGACAACAAAAGTCTATTGGGGAGTCAATAATTGGACTATCGGGGGAGGGAACCAAGTTTGGAGGAGACGTCAAAGTAGATGGCCTTCCAAATTTATCGAAAGATCTAGAGTTGGAGGTCCATCTACAAAGGTTGCATTCCATCCAGCTATGGTTAATAGTTGCTCCTAAGGCAAGCTTCTCAGCAATTTCATAAATAGATCTACCAGAAAATGTCATGTCGATCTAAATCCATTCTCTCTTAAGGGAGAGGTGCCTTCTCCGAGCAGGCCAGCATTTGGCGAGGACAACCTTCCGGAGTATGAAGAGCACGATCAGGATTGTGAGTGATGACTGTGCTTATGGAGCACCTTGAGGATGATCAGGATCATTTTCATTTTGATTCTTTTGTGTAGATATAATGTAATACAGTGGATGGATATGTATGATATATCATAGCAGTTGTACAAACTTTTTTGTATATTTAATTACATATCAATAGATGATCACCGTATGTTTTTGTATATACAATCTTATATGTCTTAATGGATTTTAGTTAATTTCATATAATTGTGGTGTTAAAGTACTACATCATTGATCTTGGAAAGATTGATTGGACATAGAGGTATGTTCAAGTCACATGCCTTGGACCCCAAATATCACAATGTATCAATGAAAAAGAAGTGGCATTCTTATTTCCAGAAACAGAATAAGTGATTCGAGTTTGTTTGGCTAATGATACAATTTTTAAAGGAAAAGCCTAGCTAAAGTTCTTAAAGGAAGATGTCCCAACTGACGATGCCACTGTAGTATTTCAGAGACGAGAGGTGACGTAGAAGATGTCTCAAGAGTATGACCAGAGACCGACGCCGAGTCATCATCAAGCAAATATAGACCACCACGTACCCTAACAGAGCCAATCGTTGCCCCTGTCACCAAATCCTGAAAAACATAAGACAGGAAAAAGGTGACTTGTAATTAACACTGGAGGTAAGACAACTAATGGACAACAAGTTAGTAGGAAAAGAGGGAACATGCAAGATAGTAGAAAGAGATAAAGGAGTACAACTAACGGAGCCCTTTCCAAAAGTAGTGGAATAAGTCCCGTTATCCAACTTGACCTTACCATTACCAAGACTGGTAGTGCATTGGGAGAAAAGAGACAAGCAACCTGTCATATGATTGGAAGCCCCAGAGTCTATAATCCAGGGGGTAGAAGGGACAGACACAGTATGGACACAAAAAGGGATACCTGACCCAGAAAGGGGTGGAAAGAGTAAAGCTCCCAGTGGTTGATGCAAGAGAGTCTGGATGTGTTAGAAGGCGCCGGATGGCAGTGAGCTCATTAGAATAGCGAGGCTGCAGAGATGCTAGGAGCAAAGTCAGAGTCAGGGATTGACCAGGAGTACCGGCATGACACTTCCCGCGCTGAGGGATTGATGGCAGGGACAAATACAGATTTCTTAGTGGGAGTGACAATAGGCTATGGAAGTATAGTGGTGCGACAACTATCCACAAGTTGGATCACAACATAGGCTTGATCCAAGGTAGGAAAGGGAACACGACTCAGAACCTGGGACCATAGCTAATCAAACTCCACATTCAGACCTACCAGACAATCATAGACTCGGATCTTATCCTCTCATTTCTGAAAACTGGTGACATCTACAAGGATAGGAGTATACTCCTCTTAGAAGTCTAGCTCAACCCACAATGTGCGCAGTTTATAGTAGTATTGTGATAGAGTGAGCCCTCTCTGCCTCAGGTCATGATCTTTCTGGCGTAGCTCAAAGACCTTAGCATCATTCCCAGACCTTACTTCCAGATCTTCGCAATAGAGTCTGAAAGGAGATAGCCACATGAAGTTGTGGTTGTATGGAGTTGACAAGGAAGGGCATAACCAGAGATTTGGCACACTCCCACATGTCTCAGGACCAGTGGTCGGACACTTCGTGGTTCCAATAAGGTACTCATAATAGCTACGGGACTTGATGGAGATGTAGATCGACCGTGATGACATAAGGTAGTTTGCGCCATTAAGTTTGATTGCACAAAGAGGAAAGGTGGGAAGAGCTGGTAGACATGGTTGAAACTTAAGGGAGCTATGCTAATGGGAGAAGCACCGACTGGAGGTAGAAGAACAAAAAACCACCAAAAAGTAGGAAAAAGGATTAAAACCCCCAAAATTGATAAAGGGTGACAACACTGACAAATCGATTTTGGAGATAGCGCTTGAACAGAAACCCGGGACGGTAAAGTGGTAGCACATACCACTATAAGGATAAGGAGCACCAATCTCAACAAACATCAAGCCAATCAGAGCATCGAGCAGGGAAAAAGTACCTCGACAAGGAAAATTCGATTTCAGGGGAAAAAAGCCTAAAAAAAGATGGGAAGGAGCTACGTCTCTCAGATGATTGTAGAAGTGAGTCTGAGAGCCTAGGGGAGAAGGGAGATGGAGGCTAGTGGTTCACTTGGTGGTTTAAAGGACTACCACTGAGAGAGGAGTAGAAAAAAGTGATAGCGCGGGCACAAATGGAGGGAGGCATTCGGAGAGAGAAAAAGAGAGAAAAGGGAGAAGAGATGGAGAGAGAGGAGGAACCTTTAAGGTTTTGGATCCAAAAGCTCTGATACCATGTTGGATGAGGTAATGATCTATGTCAAATATAACACCAGCCCTCTTTAATTATAATAACAGAGAGAAAGTTCTAGAATACTACAAGAACCATTAAACCCCTTAATGACCTAAGGACCCCTTTTGATTTTGAAACTTTCCTTATAACCCATTATTACAAACAAGAAAACACTACGGGGGTAGCCGGAACTATAGCCTCATGGCGGTCCCCTCCCCCTCTTATAATCCCTCTGTTACTACTAGGCCTAGATCTATTGGTCCACAAGATGTTCTCCGCTGGTTTCAATAGGTTCTCCTTGCTTTCGTGTTTTGGTTCTAACGATGAGGTTGAGTCCTTGTCCCCTCGATCATTGGCCCAAAGATCTCCTCACAACTACTTTTGGTGTGCCCACTGCAGATATCCCGAACCGTCTCGATCAATAACTTGTCTATCCTACCTCAAGTTCTTACTAGGTTGGCAACCACCACCCTTTCGCCTCTCCCTCCTCTGAAACCCTTCCTACCTCTTTGCTTCCTCCCCTGCTCCCTCTAACTTTTGAGAGATCTCGTCTCCAAATCTCCTAACTCCTTTTTTTAACCTAAATCCCGTTCTTATTTCTTATTCTGACCTCCCTAACCAGACATATCTGGTTCGGCTAGACCTTATCCAACCTTCTCAGCTGCCCCATCACTCCTTGTCGGCTCAACCAACTACCGACTCTATTAACCCTACCAAATCGGGTACCTCTTAAACCGATCTCCTACCCATCCACTTGCCTTGACCGTCATCTCAACCGCCTCATCTCTCCTTTTCGGGTACCACTTTTAACCTGAAAACCCCTCCTTCCTTACTCGCTTCTCTCCACGACACCTCTCCGTCTATTCACAAATTATCATCCCCAAATGTTCCGTCCTTTCCTTTCCCTACTTGCCTCTTTAGCGAAGACCCTGCTTGCCTCCCCTAGGTACAACTCTCGCTAGCCTATCCCTTCTATTGCTGTTGGCAACCCTACTGCTGATCATGTTTTGGAAGGCACTACTTCAATTCTTTGGTTTGCGTAAGTCCCTCCTACGCCCTCATTGATGTCTCACACCTTCTGCTCCCATGGCCCATATTCCAATTGGCTCCTTTGCCCAGGCCTTCCGCCTAGTCGCTTGCCCATTATTTAGACTCTTGTGACACCTTAGGAAGGTGTTGCTTTGTTAAAGGTGGTGTGCTAGGTCACCAATGGTAGCCTTCTTTTTAAATTGTTAGAAGACTATCGTGATAAGGAAGGAGGAGTCCTGCAGGTTGCGCAGACTCCTGCCTCCTCCCTTGTTAGTTTAGGAAACTAATAAGGAAAGCCTTAGTTCAACTAGGACTGATGTTAGTGGTGTTAATCTAGAAGTTAGTTATCCTAGTCAAACTAGGATTAGTTGGCTAATTAGTTTTCTATTATGTCTTTATGTTTCTAGTCCTACTAGGACTGCTGTCCTATTTATAGTTTATTTTGTAATAGATATTGTTATATAATGAGAAGAAGAGGGCAAACCAATACACGAATGAGTCTCCCTTTCCCAAAGTTGTGACTCTCTCTCTCTCTCTCTCTTCTCTTCTTTCTTATTTACATGGTATCAGAGCATGGTATGATCTCTGAATAATTAAGAATCTACTCAGATTACTATTAAGAGTGATCACTGGTTGGAACCTTCTGGTTTAAAGGCTGGACTATACACTCTTGGAGAAATCGATTGGTGTTTTCAGGGTTTTGGCTACCTGCCAGAATCGGTTTTTCCCATATCTTCCAGGTGTGATCTCTGTTTGCAAATTCCTTTTAAGGTTTTCTTTATCATCATATCAAGAACATCTAGTACAAATTTCAGCATCATTGGAGCAGTTTACACCCAACCGCAGGTATTCTCTCCGATCCCTAGCCGCAGGGTTATTTTATCCCTAAATAGTCGGTTTTTGGTTGACAATTTTGGGACTATTTTGCTTTTATCCTTGTGGGGTTATTACTGGGTCTGTTTCTTAAGTATCTTTAATTGTAATTCCCCAATGGGTGGTGTCCCAAAACTTAACAACCTCCACTGGTGAAATTATGAGTCGATTCCCTTTTGGTTTTTGATTTTATTGACATCTATTTAGAGGTTTGGTTTGTTATCTTATTTTGATTGGTCAATTATATAAGATCAATCAATTGTGTGGTGTAACAAGGAGGTTAGACCACTTTTCTAGTTTACAATTTTGTGCATTGTTGTGCACTAATGGCTGACAAGGAAAGAATGTTGTCACTGAGGTGATATCCTCATAATCACATAAGATCACAGAAAAGAAGCTTGCAGGAGCTGCCAATTTTCAATAGTGGAAGAAAATTGTTCAGCATGTTTTAACTAGTCGAGATCAATAGGATCACCTAATAAAGGAGAAACCTGTTAATGACACTACATGAGATATGGTTGATGCACGTATTTTCAGACAGCTATTGAACTTAATGGATAACTCCATAGTTGATATTGTCACTCACATCAATACTGTGAATGAGCTATAGGCCTATTTGAATGTTCTGTATTCTAGACAGAATAACCTCTCTCACATCTATGAGCTGTCTCAGGAATTTTATCGGACTGATAGGAAGGGTTGGCCTCTAACTCAGTACTTTGCTGATTTTAAGAGGATGTATGAAGGGCTGAATTCTCTAATCCCTATTAGCAGTGATGTGAAGGAGATGCAAAACCAGCATGAGCAACTTGCAGTTATGGGCTTTTTGGGAGGTCTTGGAACTGAATATGACTCTGTTCGTTCTCAGATTCTTAGAGGTGACAAGGTGGCATCACTTGCAGATACCTTTTCTCGAGTCTTATGAGAATCTAGAGAGAATTCTCATGATTCCACTCTAGTGGAAAACTATGCACTTGCAGCACAGTAATAATCGTGGAGCTTCATGTGGTACAGGTAATGGTGGTAATAAGGGACAAGTTACTGGGAACTCCTCAGATAGTTCAGGGGCAGTGCGCATATGCCACCATTATGGTAAACCAGGACACGTCCAACACTTCTGTTGGAAACTTCATGGAAAACCTCCTCAAAAGCAGTTTGCCAACTCAGCTACAGTTGATAAACCTTCTCAGCCTGGACAATCTGAGGGTAAGATGGTCAAAATGACCGATGAAGAATTTGCACGATACAATCAGTTTCAGATTCAAGCACCTCCACCTTTCACTGCTACTCTTGTTCAGACAAGTAATACCATTTTATGTCTCTCCTCTTCTTCTCGCCCCTGGACAATCGATTCAGGTGCATCGGATCACATGTCTGGTATTTAGGTATATTTTCTTCTTTTAAGAAATCCTCTTCTACTGTCACATTGGCCAATGGCTCAATTGCTAAAGTCAATGGTATCGGCACTGTTTGTCTTAATTCCTCCTTATCGTTATCATCTGTTCTTTATTTGCCACAATTACAGTTCAACCTAAGCAAGTTCACACAAGCTTACCATTGTTCTATAACCTTTTTCTCCGACTCATGTGTTTTTTAGGATCTTACGATAAAGAAGATGCTTGGTAGAGGTCGTAGGGTTGAGGGACTGTATCTTTTTTAAGACAATTCACCTTCCATAACCTGTTCGGGTACTCTGACTCCTCATCAGGTTCACTTCCGGTTGGGCCATCCGGCTTTACAAATTTTCCAGAAACTTGATCTTAGTTTTAATTTTCTTTCTAGTTTAGAATGTGTCATGTCAGTTTGGAAAACTCCATCGTGTCAGTTATTCCCCTTGGGTCAATAAACGGTCTGTATCTCCTTTTGGTTCATTCGGATGTATGGGGCTCTTGTCCTGTAACGTCCAAGTTAGGTTTTAAGTATTTCGTTACCTTTGTTGATGACTATTCCAGGACGACCTGAATTTATTTAATGAGAAATCATTCTAAATTATTTGCTATCTTTTGTGCATTTATTACTGAAATTTAAAATCAATTTAATATGACTATCAAAATTCTACGAAGTGATAATGCCAAAGAGTATTTTTTTGGTCCATTTTCTCAGTTTATGGCTGGTTGTGGCATGATACACCAATCTTCTTGTTCAAACACTCCTCAACAAATGGAGTGGCTGAAAGAAAGAATCGTAATTTGATGGAGGTTGCTTGGTCACTTATGTTTGAAATGAAGGTAGCCAAATACTTTTGGGCTGATGCAGTTCTCACTGCTTGTTATCTTATTAATTGTATGCCTTCCTCTGTTTTGTGTGGTGGTATTCCCCATTCTTTATTATTTCCTTCTAACCCACTTTTTATTCTTCCCTCTCACGTATTTGGTTATGTTTGCTTTATTCGTGATCATCATCCAGGTTTATCAAAGTTGGATCCTCAAGCTATTAAGTGTCTCTTTTTGGGTTACTCATGTACCCAAAAGGGATACCGGTGTTATTCCCTTGTTCTTTAAAGATACTTTGTTACTGCCAATGTGTCCTTTGAGTCCACACCCTACCCAAACAAGTCATTTGTTTTGTCTGAGTTGGATGATGATCTTCTTCCACTTTATGTTATCCATCATTCTAATCCACAGGTTGCCACAAAGGAAGAGCTGCCACCACCACCAGTTGCTTCACAGGTTTATACTTGTCGTGTTCGGGAAGCATCAGCACCCCCTCTCCCTGCGGAACCTACCTTATCATCTTCTATTCCTCTTTCTGATTTAGATCTTCCTATTACACAACATAAGGGTGTTACGAGTTGTACCCAACATCCTATTGCTGACTTTGTTTCTTATTCTAGCTTATCGTCTGCTTTTCATTCCTGTCTTTCCACTATTTCTTGTCATCCTGTTCCTAAGAATCTTGCAGAGGCATTATCTAGTCCTGGCTGAAGGACAGCTATGAAAGACGAACTGCTTGCCTTGGAAGAAAACCAAACAAGGGATCTTGTATCGTTGCCCCCGGCAAGAAGGCTATTGGTTGTCGTTGGGTTTATGTGGTTAAAGTTAACCCTGATGGCTCTCTTGCTCGTTTGAAGGCTCGCCTGGTCGCAAAGGGGTACGCCCAGGTTTATGGCATTGATTATCTGGATACCTTCTCCCCTGTTGCCAAACTGGCCTCTGTTCATGTTTTGATTTCTCTTGTGGCTTCATCTCATTGGCCATTATTTCAGCTTGATGTGAAGAATGCTTTTCTTCATGGTGATTTGTATGAGGTGTATATGGAGCAACCTCCGGGGTTTGTTGCTCAGGGGGAGTGTGGAAAGGTGTGCAAGCTCAAAAAGTTCTTGTATGGGCTGAAACAATCTCCTCGGGTGTGGTTTGGTAGGTTCACTAATGTGGTTTGTGGATTTGGACTGTCAAGGTGTGACAGTGATCATTCTGTGTTCTATCGGAAGTTTGATGCAGGGAGGATATTTCTGGATGTATAAGTTGATGACCTTGTCATACCGGAGATGATGTTGAAGGAATCCAAAGTTTGAAAGCATATTTGCAGCAACACTTTCAAACTAAGGATCTAGGACAATTAAAGTACTTCCTGGGAATTGAAGTTGCTCAGTCAAGGAAGGGAATTTCTTTGTCTCAGAGAAAGTACATTTTGAACATACTTTCAGAAACAGGTATGCTAGGAATGAAACCCATTGACACTCCAATGGATCCAAATGTGAAACTTATGCCTGAAAGAGGTGATGTGTTAGAAGATCCTGAGAAAAACAGAAGACTGGTGGGAAAACTGAATTATTTGACTGTGACCAAGGATTAAAGTATCGGTATCGATCGCCGCATCGGTCGGCCAAAATTAAGATACGTATCGGAGGGTATCATATCGTATCAGATACGCTAAGATACGCTAAAGATACACACACAAATGGATATGAAACAATTTTTTAAACACTTTTGCATAAGGAATTTGTTAAAACAAGCTATTGATAACATGTATTATGCATAAACACTAAATTGAGGATATCACACTAAGAATTCAAGGTTTGTAGTTGTCCCATAAATGTAAAATCCTTATTCCCAACCTTGATTTCCACTTTAGTTAGAGAGAAATATGGCTGCTAGCAACTTTGGAACAAAAACCCCTCAAAAAATCGTGTTTTTCTGAAAAATTATCCATTTTGGCCATTATATGACCGTCGCACACTATATCGGTATATACCGATACTCACCGATACGTACCGATACTCATCGATACATACCGAAACGTATATTTCACCTTGATTTTATATTTTCCATAAAGTCGTATCGGTGCATATCGTATAGATGTGCATATCAGTATGTATCGTAGGATATAAATCGCTACGAAAGGATTTTAAAAATTCCATGTATCGTATCGGTCAGCTAAATTTAAGATACGTATCGGAGGGTATCGTATCGGCATCGAGATACTTTAAACCATGACTGTGACTCGACCTGACATTGCCTTCCCTGTCAGTGTTGTGAGTCAGTTTCTTTCGTCTTCACGAACTTCACATTGGGATGCGGTTGTTTGTTTTCTGAGGAATCTTAAGAAAGCTCCAAGACGTGGTCTGTTGTACTCAGATCATGGACATAACCGTATTAAAGGATTTTGTGATGTTGATTGGGCTGGTTCTCCTATTGATAGGAGGTCAACTACAAAATATTGTACTTTTGTTGGTGGAAATCTTGTGTCTTGGAAGAGCAAGAAACAAGCTGTTGTGGAAAGGTCTAGCGCTGAGTCTGAGTATCGTGCCATGGCTCATGTTACTTGTGAGTTGATGTGGGTAAAATAGCTTTTGACGGAACTTGGATTTAAATGCACTTCCTCTATACAGTTGTGGTGTGATAACCAAGCTATTATTCATATTGCATCTAATCCAATGTTCCATGAGAGGACAAAACCTATTGAAATTGACTGTCACTTTGTTCGTGAAAAACTACGAGGAGTTATTTCTACAAGTCATGTTCGTACAGGAGAACTTGCAGATGTTTTTATTGCGTCCTTGGGGGGGTGGTAGAGTAGACTATATTTGCAACAAGCTGGGCATGATTAACATCTATGCTCCAACTTGAGGGGGAGTGTTAGAAGACTATCGTGAGAAGGAAGGAGGAGTCATGCAGGTTGCACGGACTCCTGCCTCCTCCCTTGTTGGTTTCCTAAACTAATAAGGAAAGTCCTAGTTCGACTAGGATTGATGTTAGTGGTGTTAATCTAGAAGTTAGTTATCCTAGTCAAACTAGGAGAGTCAGAGTCCAACTACGATTAGTTGGCTAATTAGTTTTCTATTATGTCTTTATGTTTCTAGTCCTACTAGGACTGCTGTCCTATTCATAGTTTATTTTGTAATAGATATTGCTATACAATGAGAAGAAGAGGGCAGCCTGATACACACGATTGAGTCTTCCTTTCCCAAAGTCGTGACTCTCTCTCTCTCACTTTCCTCTTCTTTCTTATTTTACATGAATCTCTAAGTGTAAGTGATCTGATGGAGGCACTGCAGAAGGGTATGGTAGGTCACAATGGTAGCCTTTTTCTTGGATCTCTGAGTGTAAGTGATCACATCCTTTACACGCTTAAAAGGTGGCTTCCCCTGAACCGATGTCTCCCCCTGAATTAGAGATATATCAATGATTAACAGAAGCTCTTCCTTAAGACTCTTTCCTTGAAGAGTTGAAGTAAAATATGCCTCAAATTTATGGAAGGTGACATCCATAGTTACTGTTGACATGACCATAGTTAGTTTTACTATTTACCTTGGTTATTTACTATTTACCATAGTTATTGTAGATAGGGACACTTAGTCAGCGATACCCTAATTTCCTTATTTGGTTGTAACCTCTTCTTATAAATAAGAATTAACTCTGTCATTACTCACAAGTCAAATTATTCTCAAACCTCTGGTTCTCAACTTGGTAACAAAGCAAAAAAATCCTAAATTCCATTTTTGTTTTGGTTCTCTTCTCCATCCTTGGGGGCCCTCGCCTCCTAATTTAGCATGTAAACTAAACCACCACCCCTCCTCACTGTGCTTCCCTCTGCCACTACGCCTCTTCTCGCACTGCCTCCGCTGTTGCACCACCGATGCCTCTGCTGTGCCTCTCCCTGCACCTGCTGCCTCCGCTGCTGTGCCTCCTCGTGCCGTCGCTCCTTTGCTACCGCGCCTCACACTGCCTCCGCTGCCTCTCCTCTTCATGCTACCGTCACTGCCTACGCCTCATTATGCTGCTGCTGCTGGTCCTTGCCTCTTCTCCCCATGACCCTTCTGGTTGTCGTGCCTCAGCATAGGTGTCACCACCACCTGTGTTGCTGGCTCTTTTCCTCCACTTGTCTCTCCTTTTTGAGCCATAGCTACTACTGATGATGCCAATAGTGGTCTCCTCCGGAAAGCAAGATGGTCATCGTCCAGGAAGCTAGCACTCTCTCCATCCTTGACCAATCAAGCTTAATGGTCAGAACTATCTCATGTGGTCTCGTGCTTGCCTGCTTACCATTTGTGAGAACAATTTCTTCTGCTTTCTCAATAGGAAACCCACAGATCCTGTCACTGCTAGCACCTAGTTAGCCAATAATGTCCTTGTCATGTCCTTTTTGCTCAACTCCATATATCCTACTGACAGCCTAACTTTGTTTTTCTCAACTCTGCTAAGGAATTATGGGATGCAGTACATCAGAACTATTCTCAGGGAGGGAACTATGCTCAGATTTATAAGATTTTCCATATTGTTTGTTCCACTACCCAAAAGGAACTATCCCTTACTGCTTATTACTGCACCTTACACACCCAATGGCAACAACTGGATTTCTATCATCCAATCCCTATGGTTTGCCCTGCTAATGCTGATGCCTTCCAAAAGGAGAGAGAGATGGAAAGGGTGTATAACTTTTTGAAGGGTTTGAACCCTAAGTATGATCACGTAAGGGTGCGAATACTGGGCCGTGACACTTTTCCAACTCTCCTATAGGCATATAACATTGTTCAGTCTGCGGATCATTGTTGTTCTATTATAATTCCCCCCAAAGTTTATGTTCGTTCTGCATTACTGGCTACTCTAGCTACTGAGGACTCATTTAAAGGGCCTACCACTCCTCGTGAGACTATTCAGTGTGATTATTTTGCAATCATCCTCGCCACACTAGGGAGACTTGTTGGAAGCTCCATGGTTGTTCCAAGGCTCCTAGGCCCATCTATCCAAAACTGTTGACAGTAACCTTACTATTACACCGTTATATCTGGATCAAATGGCTGCTCTTAAGTAACTAATGACATAGTTGGGCACCACTCCTATCCCCTCTCCTGTGTCCAATCTTGCTCAATAAGCTATGTTCCTTGGTTCTTCCTCTACTTCTCCCTTGTAGCTACTTGATTCAGGTACTACTGATCACATAACAAGTAATTCTGAGGTCTTCCATGCTTACAATCCTTGCTCTGGTTGGGATAATGTAAGTGTTGTTGATGGTTCCTTGTCCCCTATCTCTGGTAAAGGTTTTGTGTCTTGTTCTCCCATTCTCTCTCTTCCTTCTGTTCTACATGTTCCTCAACTACGTCCTAATTTTCTTTCCATTTACTATTTGGCTATGGAGTTGAATTGTTTAGTTCACTTTTTCTCTACCCATTATCTTTTTTAGGATGTGCTGACAGGTGCAATGATTGGGTATGGTCAGGTCTGTGACGGGCTCTACTATTTGGATTCTCCGTCGGTTGTGCCTCCACCTATCACAACAAATACTCTTCGTTCGGACAACTCTCTCTCTCTCTCTCAACTCTACCAATGGCACCACGTTTAGGGCACCCTTCTTTTCATATTTTACGTCGCATGTTTCCTGGTTTAGTTAAACATTGTGGTTTGAAATAGCTTAAGTGTGATGTATGTGAGTTTCCTAAACATACACGTACCTATTATCCCCTACTAATAATAAAAGAAATTTCTCTTTTCCTATTATTCATTCCGACTTGTGGGGTCCTATTCAGACTATTGACACGAATGGATTTCGTTGGTTTATTATTTTATTGATAATTGTACTCGTCTTACGAGGGTGTATCTCCTTCATAGTATGTTTAATGCCTTCTATTCTTTCCATTCTTTCCATGCCATGATCCTGACATAGTTGAATGACACTGTTTGGGTCCTTTTTAGTGATAATGGCATGGAATGTAATACCCCAAAGTTTGGAACCTTAGGTTATTTTTTTTTCCCTTTAACCTCTTTAAATATGTGTTTTGCCACGTAAATTAATAACTTGAGTGTTAGCCTGGTGATTGTGACTTAAGTTGGTGAGAGGTTAGGGGTTCAAATCTTATAAATTTTAAAAGTGGTGGTGAAGTTAATTTAAGATCTTTATGGGTCTCCCTTTTGATAGGGAATGGAACTGAATTGACATGACCTTCTCTGGTTCTTCCATTTGTGACTCCGTTGGCAAACTGGCTTTCTGTGCTATTGTTAACCACCTTTGGATGGAGCGTAACATCAGTAGATGGACTCCCAAATCTCGATCTCCAGATAAGATTTGGAAAGCTATCTACTTTTGATGTCACTTCCAAAGCCTAAGCCCTTCAAACCCACCCTGTCCCCAACACCTCCAAAAATTTCCACATCATTGCTTCTTAGAACCTTCAGGTTGATCTCATCCATCCCATTTGATGGCATTTTGGATTTTGGCCTTCCCCCCCACCCCTTAATGTCGTCCGATGATTTGTGATGTTTAGTCTTTGCTCTTGTATTTTGTCCTGGGTTGGCTTAAGTGTTCCCTCTCCCCCCCCCCTTTTCCCTTGTATATTCTTCTTCTCTTGGTAATGAATTATTTATTCATCCAAATATATATATATATATATATCTTTATGGGCTTATTTCAGTAAAAATAAGCTTTGGGTTAGGTTATATATATATGTTAGGCTTTCAAGTATTTCCTTTGTAATGAAGCACCTTTCTGGGCCTATAATATGGGGTACAAGGTAGGAATACAGGATTAGTCAAGTAATAGTCTTTGTTTCTTTACTCTACTTATTATTTAGTGTTTTTTTTTTTAATGAATAAATAATTTCATTGCCAAGAGGAGAAGAATATACAGAGGGGAGGAAAGAAGGGGGAGAACCTAGAAAGAACAACCCGACTAGACGGGAGGGGGGGGAAACAAAACCAAGCTTAGAGGTAACAAGCCAAGGGGGGCTAGGAGAGTCGGGGAGGCCTAGGGGCCTAAGGTGGTAGGGGAGAGGATGTTGGGGGGGGGGAGACCTAAGGCAACAACAATGAGCCTGTTCTTTGGGGTGTTACTGACCGTATGGGATAACCTGGAAGCGATCTTGGTGGAGACATCAAAATAGATGGCATTCCAAATCTTGTCAAAGGAACGAGAGTTGGTAGTCCATCTACGAAGATTCCTTTCCATCCAAATATGGTTTATGGTAGTGCAGAAGGCAAGCTTGGCGATAGTGTCACAAACGGCAGATGCGGCATAAGTCATATCGACCCAGATCCATTCTCTACTGAGGGGGAGCACTCTTCTTCTACTAGGCCAACAATGACTAAGAACTTTGTTCCAAACAGAGGTGAAGGGACAGGAGAAAAAAAGGTGGTCTGCATCTTCAGGACTATTCAAACAGAGATAATAGGAGGAATGAACCTGAATGTGTCTAGAATTCAGAAAAGCTTAGGTGAGGAGGTAGTTGGAGAGAGCAAACCAAGCGGTGAAACTGTGACAGGGAATGTGGCCTTTGAACTAAATAATATTATGCCAGTGGATCCAGGGTGCTTGGAGCGGACAAAATCCTAAGCAAAGGCGGAGCTAAAGGAGCCAAGGGAAGAAGGTTTCTAGATGATACTATCATGTCTACCTCGGTGGCCATGAGGGATAGGGAGAAGGGAAGCCCAGATGTTGGCGAGAGACGGGGCAATGAGGAGGGGACCAAATGCCTTCACAAAGGATGGAATCGAAAGTGGCCGAATAGTTAATACCATAGGAGTAGATGGATCTGGGGCTGACGGCAGAGAGAAGAGTACCAATAGGGTGCTAAGGATTGAGCCAAAGGGAGGTAGGGGATCCATTGCCAATAGTGTAACGGATTGCTTCGAGGGCTTTAGGTCTGGAGCTAAGGATGTTGCACCAACCCAAGAGGCATCAATGGATTGGCTGGAAGTCCAGAGTGAATCAGTTTTGAGGAGATAAGAGTAAACCCAAGACACCCAAATGCTCTTATGTTTGGAAGGCAATCTTCCAGATAAGCTTAAGAATGCCCGCAGTGTTAGCATCCCTAATTCTCCTAAGGCCGAGGCATCCTTCAGATTTGGGAAGACACAAAGAACCCCAACTGATGGGATGGAGGAATTTGGAGGACTCTCCCCCCGTTCTAGATGAAGGAGCAAAGCAAGGATTCGATGGCTTTGATTTTGAAACAAGGAAGGAAAAGATACCAGACTATTAAAGGTACATAGATTGGAGGACCGATCTGGTGAGCTCAAGACAGCCAGCATAGGAGAGGAGCTTCCCTTTCCAGAGCTGTAGCCTTTTTTTTTATGAGATCAAGCATTGGGGCACAATAATGAGCCGAGAGCCTAACAGCAATGAGAGGCAACCCCAAGTACTTGATGGGGAGGAGACCAGGAGAGAAGCCAGTCAACTCGAGGAGATGAGCTTTGGTAAACTCAGAGAAACCGAAGAGGAACAAACGAGATTTAAGGAGATTAATGCGGACCCGAAAGAGATTCGAAGAGATGAAGCGAGGACAAGATGGAAGAGATGGATGTAAGGTTGGCTTTGAATAGGTTACTACCAAATAGTTATTGGTTTCTTCTTTTAGGGCCCATTATGGGACCCAAATCAAATCTGATTTTATTCATTAATGATCCTGTTGGACTTGTCACCCAATAATTTAGGGTTTTTGTGGGACCCTAATTGTTTTAGGGTTAGGGTTTTCCTAGGGACCCATTAAGGTTTTTCTTGGGACCCAATCAAACTAATCGTAAAATGATTCTTTATATGGGATTTTTACTTGAGACCCATGTGACCCAAATCTAATATTCTTTCCAAGACCCAATATCGGACTGATATCAATATGTGTGGGATTCTTTACATAGGGACCAAATCTAATATTATTTTCTTCACCCAAATATTGGGACATTGTGCCAATCATATATAAGAAAGATTTTGGGATTTTTTGAGCTGTCCAAGGGGGTAATCGATTCTGATTTGGGCCCAACAAAGGTCCCTAACATCAATTCTTGGTTGAATCTATAAAAGTGTCTTCAAAACTAGCTATACGGAGGCCCATATTTTTTTACCATTGAGTGAGAATCAATCCACTTAGGGAGAGAATCTGATTCTCAATTTGCTTGTTATTTAAGAACCCATGACATTGGAGAAAATTAAGGGACCTAAACTTGTATTTCCCTAATTACTTTAAATCCAACTGTGAACTTTTGGGCATACTTTAAGGGTTAGTAGAGCAGTCCTAGTGGAGGTTTCAATCCGAATTTGGGGATTATCTGTCCAACAGATTGAGAGTAATTTCAGATTTACTGAAATCTGAAAGTTACACATTGAGATTAGAGTTTTTCTAATTACTCCTAGATCACTCAACTGATCATTCTCATCTTCGGAAGGGTGATAATACGTGTCAAGGGGGACTGATTCCCAGAGTTTGACCTCCATCTGGGAGAGTTGACTTTTTTGGTTCACTTTTGAGGAGAAATGAGGATTTTGGATTAGTTTTGAACTAGGAGATTAATGGGAGATGTAATTAATTGCAGGTTGTGATTGACTTGAACATTCAGAGCCCAGCAGGTGGAAGTAGGAGACATGCGGGCTGAGGTAAATGGATTATGGTGGGATTATACCACAGGTGTGTGGTTTGATTATATGATATGATGTCTGATATGCTTGTATCGTTGATATGTGCTGACTTATGCTTATTTGAATTGTGTTTATGTGTGACATGAGTTTATGGCGGTGATTGGTATTTGATGAAGATGACTATTATTGTATGATGCGTATTGATGTTGATTCTTACGTGGAGATTTTACCTGTGTTTTCACATGTTTGTGTTCTTAAAGAAAGTGATTTTATGAAAGGTGATTTTGTGAAAGTGTGAAAAGAGAAAATGTGTGAGGGAAATAGACTGCTCCATACCGAGCTAAAGAGGGGTGTCCCGTTGAACTGTGGGACTTGTACCCATTGTGCACAGTGGTGTATATTTAGTCACAGAGTGGTGACGAAAGTGTGATTGTGTGATCGTGTGATTGTGAGAGCCGAGTTTTCCTCTCGTATTATGGGCGAGGGTAGCTTATTTCCCTCAATGCAAGCTAAAGTGTGATGAAAAGGGGTATTTTTAAATGATGGTGTTTTATTAAAAGTGTGGTTTGAGAAACTAAAACTACTTATTTTAACAGTTGTTTTCGTTTGATTGTTTGCTCTATGTTGTGCATAATCCATTATTTTAACATCACAAATAATTGAGATGAAGGTATGCTTGGAGCAGAATTCAAGGCCGACTTGAAGACTTCTTTATCTGTTTTTGTTTTAATTTTCTTAAAGGGGTGTAGTGATGACATTTAGAGGTAAACTCTAGTAATAAAGATTTTGAATTTTAATTGGGACAAACCTTAGATTGCCGCCAATAGGAGTACTTAAGATTTATACAATGGTTGATTAATTTTGTTGAGACTTGAATTGATGAAGTTTGTTTTATGCGTGATTTTGTGAATGTTATTGATCGTTTGATTAGCGCCCGTGAGGGCTGTATCTCACCTGACATTTGGGTTTGGGTCGTGACACTCTCAGTATGGTTGGCCTGCCCAAGAGTACTGGCACGACCCTTCCCTCGCCCTTTTCCAGATGTATCATCACGGCGGCTATGAAGTTTCCAGCAATGCACCTTGGTGTGACACTCCTTCCCACAGTTTTAGCACTTCACTAGAGTCCTGGTAGAGGATCCACCAATACGTCGACTGTCCTGAAGTTGGATCATAGCATAAGCTTGATCCAAGGTAGGAAAGGGGTCACGACTCAAAACCTGGGACCGCAACTTATCAAACTCCACGTTCAAACCTGCCAGAAAGTCGTAGACACAGATCTTGTCCTCACTTTTAAAAACTGGTGACATTTGCAAGGGGAGGACGTCCACCCCATAGAAGTCAAGCTCAATCAACAATATCCGCAACTTATAGTAGTACTGTGACAGAGTGAGCATTGTTTGCCTCAGATCACGAACCTTCAAGCGAAGCTCAAAGACTTGAGCATCATCCCCCGCCTGGGAATATATATCCTGGACAGACTTCTAGATTTTCGTAGTGGAGTCAAGGAGGAGATAGCCATGTGAAAGTTGTGGCAACATGAAGTTGACAAGGAAGGCCATAATTAGAAAGTTGGCCCACTCCCACTTGTCAATCTCAGGACCAACGGTCGGACACTTCATAGTTTCAATGAGGTCCCTATAATAGCCATGGGACTTGATGGAGATACAAACCGAGCATGACCATATAAAGTAGTTTGTGCCATCAAGCTTCATAGCACAGGGAGGAAAGGTAGGAAGATCCGTGGTCTCTCCTTCAGTAGAACCAAACGAGTTGTAGGCATGGTTGCTACTCAAAATGGCTATGTAAATGAAATAGACACTAGCCGGAGATGGAGAAAGCAGTAAAAAAAACCAGAGGCTAGGAAACCCAAAAATCGATAACGATAAAACCCTGAGAAGTCGATTTTGGGGATAGCTCTAGAACAAAAACCTCAAATGGAAAATGGATCGGTACATACACCATTACAAGGGTAAGGAACACCAATCACAACAAACATCAAGACAATCGGAGCATCAAGCAAGGAAAAAGCATCCGGCAATGGTAAAAATGATTTCAGGGGAAAAAAGGCTCTGGGTCTCTCAATTCATTGTAGAAGAGAGTCCGAGAGCCCAGGGGAAGGAAGGATGGATGGAGGCTAGAAACCCTTTTGGTGGTTTAAGAAGCTCCCACCATGAGAGAGAAGCAGGTGTGATGCAGTTAAGTCACTTAATAGGCTTATTTTATTGGAACTAAGCATTGGGTTGGGATACATATTTGTTGCGCCTTTGACCTCATGGGTTTTCCTTGTAATAGGCCACTTTAGTGGGCCTAAAATATGGGTAGAAAGTAGGAAAATGAGATTTAATTAATTAGTTTAGTTGGAGTCTTGTTTTGAGTCTATTTTCTTTATTATTTCAGTTTCCTAGTCAATTTAGGTTTCCCAATTAGTTAAGGATTGGGTTAGGCCTTTCCCTTTTAGTGTTTGAGTCAGTTTTGAGTCTTCTATATAAGTTTGTATGGGGCTATAAAATTGAACATGAATTTAATTGAATGAAAGTTTAATTTTGTTGTCTGCAAAATTATTTCTTGAGAAAGGATGATCATCAGCTGAGATAGTTAAGGGTGAGAGACCCAGGCTGAGATAGCCATTCCCCTACCCCCATTCTTCCCTTTATTCTCTTATTTTTGTTTTGCTCATACTATCTATCCCTGAATCTGATTTTTATTGAATTCACTAAAGATCCTACCAGGGATTGGGTCACTTGTGATTCGATATTACATTAATTGGTATCAGAGCCTAGCCTAATCGAGGATGGAGCCACGTTATTTTCGTGGGGAATTCCTTGAATGGGTGTATGAATTGGATGTGTACTTTGACAACTACAACTTGACAGAGACACAAAGACTTCAATATGCATGTTCCCAGAAAAATGATTGTGATCGAATACAATGGAAAGTCCATGAAAGGCAACTTCGAGCTCAAGGACGTGAGCCTAGGACTTGGGAAGAGATGCAATACAAGTTGGCAGGCATGTACCTATCTAAACATGAACGAAGAATATACTTCCCTCCACCAGATTCCCCTTTGAAGTCCTCTATAGATTTCCAAAAGCCATCCACAAGCGACAAGACCATAAAAGAAGCGATAGATTGTATAGTTCTTGTGTAACAATACAAGGAAGTGCATCCAAAGGAGACACCTCCAATCAAAACATCTGAACTTGAAGTTGAGGTTAGTGTGAAAGAAATTCTAGCCATTCCTATTGTTGAGGAGGAGTTAGTCATTGATGTTCCCATCAAAGAGACAGACTTATGTTGAAGCATTCGAAAGCAACAAGGTTGCCACAATGGACAATGAGGTTGAGACTGAGGAACTTGACACTACAACAATTGTGATGATTGCGAACAGCCAAGAGGAAGATCCTAAGGGGTTCAAGATTGAAGTTGTGTTTGAACCATCAATGGAACCGATTGAGAACCACCAGGTAGATGAACCAAAAGAGCTTTATGTTGCATTGGAGTTTGAAGAGGTTGAAGGTGCATATGTAGATGACCCTATGGATACATCCGACGATGTTGAGGTGGCGCATGTGGAGTTCATCATCCCATTGAAGTATCTTGAAGATCGTGGCCCTCACATTCTAGAATACATTCATGTCTTCAAAGAATTGC
Source organism: Macadamia integrifolia (assembly GCF_013358625.1). Taxonomy (NCBI): domain Eukaryota; kingdom Viridiplantae; phylum Streptophyta; class Magnoliopsida; order Proteales; family Proteaceae; genus Macadamia; species Macadamia integrifolia. The sequence continues at coordinate 46,363,599 of NC_056561.1, read as the reverse complement.
CTGAGTTTTACTATGGATTGCAACTTAACCTTCATCAAACCAAGGTGGTTGTTCTAATGTTCAAAACTCGAGGTCGAGTTTTTTTTAAGTTGGTGGAGAATTAACGCAGATAAGTCACTTAATAGGCTTATTTTATTATAAATAAATATTAGGTTGGGTTATATATGTGTTGGGCCTTTGATCCCATGGGATTTCTTTGTAATAGGCCACTTTAATGGGCCTAAAATATTAGTAGAAAGCAGGAAAACGAGATTTAATTCATTAGTTTAGTTAGAGTCTTGTTTTAAGTCTATTTTCTTTGTTATTTCAGTTTCCTAGTCAATTTAGGTTTCCCAATTAGTTAAGGTTAGGTTAGACCTTTCCTTTTTAGTGTCTGAGTCAGTTTTGAGTCTTCTATATAAGTTTGTATGGGGCTACATCATTGAACACGAATGTGATTGAATGAAAGTTTATTTTTGCTATCTGCAAAATTATTCCCTGAAAAAGGATGATCATCAGCTGAGATAGCTGAGGGTGAGAGACCCACGCTGAGATAGCCATTTCCCTACCCCCATTCTTCCCCATATTCTCTTAATTTTATTTTGTTCATACTATTTGTCCTTGAATCTAATTTTTATTGAATTTACTAAAGATCCTACCTGGAATTGGGTCACTTGTGATTCGATCTTACATTAAGATGAAGAGAGATGGAAGGAGGTGCAGATGAAGGAGGCGTTGGGAGAGAATGAGAAACAAGAGAAAGAGATGGAGAAGAGGGAGAGCCCTTAGGGTTTTGGATCCTATGACTCTGATACCATGTTGGATGGGGTAATGATTTGTGTCAAATATGACACGAGCCCTCTTTATTAATAAAAATGGAGAGACAGTTCTAGAGAATTACAGAGACCATTCCCTTAGGGTCCGTTTGGCAACTAACACTCTCCCTAAAACCCATTATTACAACAGGAATGAACCCCAAAGGCAAAGCTTAAGCATATCATTTTCAGAGATGTAACCATTCAAAAGTCATAACAAAAAAGATTCATATCAGAAAAATAGCCAAGCACTGCAAGAGAGTAGCCAAGCTAGACCAATTTGGGCAGCACTGACCCAATCCCTAATTCCCATACATGAGTCCCTGGCTAATCCTCCTCACAGAGTAGATGAGTAAGAGTCAGTGACAGCATATTTCATGTGTTCAATCATCTTTTGTAAAGCATAAATAAATAAATATCAGTAGAAACCACATACAAGGCAAAACAAGATGAAGCAATGGTACCTCTAACCCACTCTTTAATCCAATTCCAAGAACCGTTACTCCAACCCCAATCAATAGTACATCTTTCCTTGAATATCCAAAAGGTACCTGCCATTGCAAAGTGTTCTGGATATGAATATTGACTCTAAATCAGTAGGATTATAATCCACAAGAGAGATATATGATCTTTATTAATAGAACTGTATTACAGAGTAATGCAAAAAATATACACTCTTTAAGTGAAATTCCAAGAAAATCCAACATAATTTCATTTTAATATACAGTTCACTCCATTCATACACAGTAAACTCTAAGAGGCAGCATCCCCTTTTCTTATATGATTTTGTTGGACTCATATCCTTATAGGAAACTGTAAGCTACATAAAGTACATGTATTGTTGTCCATGGGTATTTGGAGAATTATCTTTTTGATAGGAAGTCAACTCTATAATTATTATTAATAAAAGGTTATGTTAATAGTGAACATGATGAGACTAACATTGCTCTTCTTCCCACTATATTCTCTCTTCTTTCTTCATCAGTTCACTTTCATATTATTCAGATAATCTATAACATGATATCAAAGACGTTGATCCTGGTAATAATCATTTCATCAATTTTTGGCTTTCTACTCTCCAGGTATCTATTACCCTATACTTTGACAACCTAATGGTTTCTGTAGTGGGAGTTCCTCTCCTTAATCTCCTTGTTGATGTGGGTGTTATTTTGTCCCATTCTTCATAGACAAATCGCAGAAAGGGAGTTCTGTAACATAAGTAATTGACCTATATAAACAGTTTTTTAATTGTAAGTTTGCTTTGATTATGCAATCTTTGAGTTTTGATGCCATAACAAGGATCTATGTTATTACCCTTTTTATTTTTGGTAACTGTATTGTATCTGCACAGGATTAAAAGCACAACCCAAAACCGGTCCATGTATGATTTTGAAAACGCTTTTCCGTTTGATGGAATTCGTGGTTGTTCTTTTCAGTTTTCACAATACCAATATCAGATCCAGATTTATTTAAGATCACATATTTCTAGATCTGACTTATCTTAGACTGTGTGTTAGCATGGGGGTACTCCTGTGCTTCAGTGCCTCTTTAGTTGTCTTGATGATTAGCTATGAAGCATTAAAGTGAAACAAAATTGGCCATACCAAAGAAACTAAGAGTCCTCTTTCAACTACTATGATAATGTAACAGTTCGTATCACTATAGTGGAGGGTTTCAATTATCTGCTATAGGTTCAGCCCACTCAGGCAGTTGTTTGTGGGTGCAAGACGTATACTCAAGTATCACACTAAATTACCACCTCCATCATCTGATCCTAATTTTAATGCCACCATATGTAGAATAGCATGGAGAATGCCAATGTTTTCTACAATATTGTGAAACAGGTCTGGGACATTATGCAGAATGCACTCCTAAAATAAGAATGCATCTAGAATTTGATCAGTTATGCTGCAGGGTGATTTATGTTTGAGTGAATACTGCAGAATGCTTTGTGGTATGTCCAAAGAATTAAATTTATCAACCTACATCAAATGATATTGATAGTAAAAAAAAAAAATTGCAGGTAGAAAAATTAAGTCAATTACAGGTCATATATTAGCAAGCGATGGACTTCTATCTTCACATAATGCCTTTCTTGTACGAAGTGCATCTATAACTTCTTTGCATGCATCTTCAGGTGAAACTAAGTAGAACTCTGCTATGGTATTTGTTTCTGGTCATAACCAGAATCTTTGGTAGTTTTACAAGTGGACATGGTCGTAGAAATACCAGTAATGCTCATTATCATGGGTGTAGTGCTGGAGACACTACAATCTGCAATTAGCCAATTACCAAAGGCAGTAGATAAATGTTGGGTCAAATTTGGAAAACCAGCATCAAGTATTAGTTACAGTGATAGAGAAACAAACAATCTTTTCCCGCTAAGAGTTCTGGTAATTGCAACAGTAATGCAGTCATTCTAATCTGTGATTAATATAATGACATATTATAATGCACATGCCACACAGTAGCTCGTCCCTGGTTGCAAGACGAATATAATGCCTGCTGCGACTAGCAGGTCAATACATATTGAGGCACTTAATACATGCCAAGAAACCTAGCAGACCGCGAACCTGCAAACCTGAGAAAACCTTGCTTGAAATCCCATCTTCCCAATTCCTTCGGTCAAAAATGCATCGGATAAAGATGACTCATTTGGAGGGATCTTGGTGGATCAAACTTGTTCCTATGTGAATCAAAATCCAGATCAAGCACAGAACCATGGGGTGGGTGAGTGACTCCAAATTAACTTTTTCCTCCATTCTCCTCTTAAATATCTTTGCCAAGGATCACATCAAGACACAAAACCAATGTAGATTTCACGAATTTTTTGCAAGTTTTCTCGGATTTAATCCTAAAAGAGATGCAATGTGGGTATAAGGGTTGAACTGTCCATAGGGGCATACTTGTTATTGTAATGTGTTAAAAGCCTTAGCCTACTATTATAAATAAAGGAGGCTTGGTGTCAATTGACACAAGTCACAATTCCCCAAATCAACATAGTATCGGAGCAGTTGAGTTCCCTTCCCCCAAAACCCCAAAGCCTCCATCGATTTCTCCCACCTCCATCGTTTCCCTCACTTTTATGGAAGCCTAGCTGCCACCTCCCTCTCGTGATTCTCTCCATTCTATTCCTCTCGTCTCTCACCTAGCCCCCTTCTCTCTCTCTCCTTTTTCCTCTATAGAGCTTCCTTCTTCTATCCTATTTTGGTTACTTTAGGGTTTTGTACTCGATGATGAGTTTCTTCACACCCGGGGTCTTGCTTGTGGTTCAAACCCTATGCATCAGTCCTAGATCTCTATAAAGTGTTAGATCTGGAATTTTGTAGTTGCTCATGATTCCTTTTGAGACCATCTATTACATCCATGCCCAAAACCCCAAGCTAATTTTAACTTTTAGACACAGGTGATACACGGTGCACCCAAGGTGATAACCACTAGTAACTTGTGGATTGTCCAGTTCATTGTATGGAAGGGATTTAAACCACTAAAGAAGAAGTCAATGTAAGTCCTCTGCCATTGAGGGGGAGTTACTCGAACCCTAGTAGTTAGATGCACCAAGAAAGGGCCCACATACTTGCCAACACCTAAGGAACACTCCACACAGCCAACATGTCCTGTTCCACCCAAAGTGGATCAAAACAGCCCACACTAGCTGATGGTCACCGGTGGATGGGCATCAGCCGGTGAACACCCTCCAATGAGGGTACTAGCTAGAATCGGGTTATATGGCCATGGGGCGCGGGCCCTCGCACCCATGTGCCTCAAACCACCTCCAATAGTTGGAACAACCTACCATGAGGTGGATTAATGTATTTGGTCACCCCGAGGTGGGCCCGCTAGTGCCGATTAAGGAATTAACCCAGTAATGAGTGAAAACTCATTTAATTCCCAAATAGTCTTTAAGTAACTTAAGTTACTATAAATAGAGCCTCTTACTCATTCATTTCTCTACCTACCAAATTAGGAGCAAGAGAAGGAGAAGAAGAAGAGCAAGGGAGAAGGAAGAAGAGGGAAGCAAGGGAGATCACCTACCCAATTAAGGTGAGTTCTCTCTCTCTCTCTCTCTCTCTCTCCTTCCCCCATTCTAAAACCTAAGTTATAGTAAGCAAACCCTAACCAATTTCCCTCTACCCACCTATCCGACTTACAAATTGGATGGGGGAAATGGTGTGGGAGACCTAACCTAGCATGATTGGTTGCTCACATTGGGTGTGTAGATCTCCCCTATAAAGAACCCCATCTCAAATCCCCAATTTGGGCAACCCAAACCCTAGAATGGTGACATTGCCCAATTTCCCTAAAATTAACCCTCCCAACCTAATGTTATGTTGGGGAAATGGGATTATACATATATGTGGAAGATTTAGGGTGATAATACGATAAATTGATAGCTATGGTATGTGCCCCAACCGAAATCCCCAATTTTGGGATAACCTAGACCTCTAAAATGAGGAGTTGAGTAAACCTTGTACTCCTATACCACCTAAGCTACCAATTCTACTAACCCTAGAACAAATGAGGTATATGAATGCCCTCCTACTTGTAAACCAAACCTAGAACCCTAAAACCTAATTGTCAACAAGACAATAAAGGATAAATGGGAACTTTAGTTGGAATGGACCCCCATTATGGAAACAACCACACATAGACTCTCAAAAAGACCCAATCAGCCTATGGAGAAAATCTGGGCAGAAAACACCCCAAATATGCTTCACCAGTGAACCCTATAGACATTTTTGGAATTTTGTGAGCTCTCAGATCCATCGACCGGTGGGTCACCACCAGCCGGTGATTATCCACCGGTGACCACCTTACACCTCAATTATAAGCCCTTTTTTATTGGTCATTTGACCTATGGGAAGACCCTTCCCATACATGACTGTTGACCTAAAAACCTTATGTCTCCTAGGAATAGAACCGGCTGATAGTGGGATAGTGTGGCACGAGGCCATTGGCTTTCCGCAATCAGTAGAGACTATAGGTGAGTGGGTGTTGTGTATGTTTTACGGAAATTTTACAACATGTGTACCCATACGTATGATCACAAACATTTTGCATATAAATCTGTTACTATTGGTGAATGTTGATTATGCGTAATGATGTGTTTGTGTGTGTGTTGTGGGTGAATGGGATGCAGGGTAGCCGATGGTTGGGTTCCGACACTGCATGCCGAGCGTGTGTGTGTGTGGATGATTGGGATGCCAGGTAGCTAAAGGTTGGGTTCCGGTACTACATGCCTATGGTGTGTGAGTGTAGGGTACAGCGTACAGGGTAGCCGAAGGTTTGGTTCTGGAACTGTATTCCCACGGGGTGTGTGATTATGATTGTGAGGTGACATGTGACATGTGACATGTGACATGATAGATTGTATGACATGTGACATGATAGATTGTATCGGGCTAGGAGAACAACCCTAGTGCGACAACCCTTGCCAATAGGGGATTACATATTGGCTAATCCGACCATCCGATAGACTAAGGTTGGGAGAATTTCTGGTGACCAAGGTGGGTGGATGCCGGCGTCATAACAAACCCTTCACTGAAGGTTGGATATACCCAACACCAAAGGTTGGATACCGGTGTTGTGGTATACCCAGCACCGAAGGTTGGATACCGGTGTTGTGGTATATATGGGGGATTATTAACAAAGGCTTACTGAGTAACGATGTTAGGTACCGGTCACCGATATGCTCCTAACTCGCAACTAACTTGTATTCTCGGGGACCGATAATGTACATTCGTGACTGGGGATACCACCTATGTTGCAGTAGCACTAAGACTTAATATGAACTTAGAAAATATTAATTAGCTTGCATCGGGCTAGTAAAACAACCTAGGTGCTACAACCCTTGCCAATAAGGGATAGGTTTTGGCAAATCCTACAATCTGACGGATCAATGTTGGGTACTGGTGTCATCTCAAACCCTTCACCAATGTTAGGTACCGGTGTTGTGGTATACGCTTCAACAATGTTGGATACCGGTGTTGTGGTATATATGGGGGATTATTAACAGGGGCTTACCTGGTAACGATGTTGGATATCGGGCACCGGTATGCTCTTAACTCACAAATAGCTTGTATCGTCAGAAGACAGATAATGGGACCTTCGTAACCGAGGATACAACCTATGTTGCAGTAGCACTAAGACCTAATATGTTGATATTATTTCTTGTATCCATACTTGTTTGTGCTTGCTTGCATATCCAAACCTCACTGGGCTTCATGGAAGCTCACCCCATTTTATATCTGTTTTTAAATGGTGATCTAGGTATCCCTTCAAAGGCCATAGTAGAAGTGCCAGCTCTGTATGGGGATGAGCTGTGGGTCAAAGAACTAGTTGAACGCAAACCGGGTTGTGTTTGTGAGAGCTGTTCCTACGCGGCACTTTGAGGATGATAGGACTCATCCTATGTTGCAGTAGCACTAAGACCTAATATGGATCCAGTCATTGCATTCATTTAACCTTGGTTGATTCAATTATGTTGTGTCATATTTGAAATTCATTAATCTTGTTGATATTATTTGTTGTATGATTTGTATCCATACTTGTTTGTGCTTGCTTGCATGTCCAAACCTCACTGGGCTTCATGGAAGCTCACCCCATTTTATATGTATTTTTAGATGGTGATCTAGGTATCCCTTCAAAGGCCATAGTAGAATGCCAGCTTTGTATGGGGATGAGTTGTGGGTCAAAGAACTAGTTGAACGCAAACCGGGTTGTGTTTGTGAGAGTTGTACCTACGCGGCACTTTGAGGATGATAGGACTCATCCTTACCTTTTGATTCTTTTGTGTATATACAAGTTATGGTATAATACTCTGATATGTAGAATTTATTGGACGGTTGAACACTCATTAAAAAAAGTGTAAACATATCAAATATCAATAGAGGTTCGCCAGTTGTAATTATCTCAATTCTCAATATCTCTTATATACTTGTTGATTTTAGTTCATTTTATAATTTGTGATCTTAAAGTACTGCACCGGAAAACCTGGTTGGATTTTTTTTGGACACAAGTCTATGTCCCAAGTCACCAGCCTTCAGGTAAGATAAGGTGGGGTGTGACACCAGCACATATGGCCTTAGAATATTCGACTACATCAGCCCTTACAGACGGGGAAGACCTTGGTTCCAATGGAGATTACCGTTTGGTCCCTACTAACTCCATCATGTTGGATGGGAGCAACTATCTAATGTGGTCCAGATGTTGTTTCATGTCTCTCAAATCCTGAGGTTATTCTGGGTACCTCACTAGTGCTATTGCTTGCCCAGTTGTTGCTGTTGCTTTGCTGTTGCTGTTGCTGTTGCTATTGCTGGCGCTTCTCAGGATAAATGGCATGCTACAACCTGCTTGGTGATGTCCTATCTTATAAATTCGATGACCCCCTCCATTGCCAGCCAACTGTTGGATGCTACTGCTCTTATTTGGAAAGCAACTAAGGAAACCTATTCCAAAGTGGGGAATACTGTTCGGTGCTTTGAGTTGAGACAGAAACTCCATGGGGCTACTCAAAAGGAGATGACTGTGTCCCAATACCATGCTGAACTTTGTGGTATGCGGCATGAGCTTGATTAGTATGAGACATATCAGCCTGCTTGTGCTACTGATGTTGTAGGTTTCAGGAAGCATGAGGAAATGTTGCGAGTATATTATTTCCTGGATGGCTTGATCAGGCTCATGTGTTTAACCGTTATCCCTTTCCCACCTTAGAGCAAGTGTATTCCCTGATTCAGGTTGAAGAAATTCGTTGTACAGTTATGCTTCAACCTTTCCCACAGGAACCCTCTGCCTTACACACTGGTCAGGGTCCCATTTCTCAGCCTACTAGTGATGTTGTAAAGAACAGTACCCCCTCCACTACCAAGAAGGCAGTTGTCAAGTGTGATTATTGTGGTAAGAGAGACACACAAGGGAGACCAGATAGAAACTTTATCAGAGGCCAGCCAACACCTGTGGTCGTAGCCAAGGCCGTGGGCATTCCAATCAGTCCCAGGCCAATCAGTCTGAGATAACTGACACCACTGATGCTTCAGCTCCCACCAGTTCCTCTTTTTCACAAGATGAGATAGCTATACTCCGTCACATGATGCCCAGGATGGAGACACCATCTTCCTATGCTGCTGTTGCCTCTCTACTAGTCACCTCTACATCCCATTCTGCCTATTCAGGTATTGCTTTTGGTGGTCATTGTGCATCTATTGGTTCCCAACAATTGATTTATGTGCCACAAATCACATGACTCAGTCGCCTAGTTCTTTCTCCACCTATTCTCCATCCTCAAGTAAAACCAAGTTTGAGTAGCTGATAATTCCCTATCACCAGTTACTGAGATGGGAACTCTCAAATGCTCTCCATCACTGTCTCATTCCTCTTTGTTGCATGTTCCTAAGCTTTCTACTAATAGCTTGTCCACTATTAGTATTACTAAGGATTAGAATCGCAAAGTCACATTTTTGCATGCTCACTGTTTGATTCTAGAGCTGGCAACGGGAGCAATGATTGGCAATGGTAGAGTGAGTAGCTGCATCTACTATTTAGATAGTTGATCTACATCAACTATACCTACTCAAGCACTTTACACAGCTTCAGAGTTAGCATTATTGTTTAGGGAATCCCCCCTTTGGGATCTATCTAAGTTATTTCCATTTTAATTTAGCATTGTAATCAAAACCAGCTTTTTTGTGATGCATGTGTGTTTGCTAAACAGACTCGGAATGTTTATTCTATTTCTGATAATAGAAGGTATTCCTTTTTACTTGATCCAGTCTGATGTTTGGGGCCCAAGCCCACCATGTATCTGTGACTGGTAACTAGTTATCAATGGTTTGTTACTTTCATTGATTGCCATACTTGCCTCACATGGGTATATCCGTTGCATCACAAGAATGAAGGTCTTTTGTTGTTTCCAACAATTTCACTCTTTGGTTAAGAACCAAAATGATGCTAGAATTAAGGTCCTGAGAACTGATAATGGTACACAATATAAGGAAGGTTCCTTTCAAACCTACCTTGTAGATTATGGCATTATTCATCAGATCAATTGTGTAGATTCTCCTTCTCATAATGAAGATGCAGAGATGAAGAATAGAAACTTGCTAGAGGTGGTTTGATCCCTTATGTTTGAAATGCATGTGCCTGCCCTGTATTGGAGTGAAACATTTATTACTACAGTATATCTTATTAACCGAATGCCATCTCATATTCTGAAAGTTTGTTGTCCAATTGAGCTACTTACTGGATCCAGATCCTCTGTGGTGCCACCCAAGGTTTTTGGTTCTTTTTGTTTTACCTAGAACCATCATCTCCCTGGCAAGCTTGATCCCAAGGGGCTTCGGTGTATCATTGTGTGATACTCTGCTGCTCAGAACGGATACAAGTGTTACCCACCCTCCTGACATATACTATTTACCATGGATGTAGCGTTTCATGAGATAGAGGTTTATTACTCATCTATGGCACCTCTTCAGGGGGGAGTCTGCTAGAAAGGAAGAGGTACCTTTGATTCCTCCATTCGAGTACTAGAGCGAAACAGGCATCGCCAGGGGTCGAAACAAAACCTCTGGTTATTTTAAAAAATCACCTGTTTCGACCAGGTATCGATAGGTTTCGACTAGGTTTCCCATGTTTCGACCGAAACATGGGAAATTTCGACCTTTTCGACCCAATTCGACCATTTGGGTTGAACAAGGTCCGATTTAAGTTGTTTGAAACAGAAACCATTCACTGTTTCAGCAGATTTCGACCTTCTCTTGTGCTTTTTTTCTCCCAAGTGTGGGAAACTTGGGGAAACAATGGAGATTTTCATTTTTTGACTCCCAAACTTGAATCTAAGGGTAATTAGTGCTTTCTCTACACAAGGCATCTTGGACCAAAAAAGTAAGTCCCAACTTCCTCAAAAAACATTTTTTTTTTTATATAATATGTTAGTAAATAGGGTAGAATCATGTAATTTTTTATATGTTGCTTAGGAGGACCCAATCTACGCATTCATGATGGCCGAATTTTTTTTTTCACGTTAATGCTTTTTTTTTATTTTCTGTTTTTAAAAATGCATTTACCTATAACATTTTTTTTTTAAAAAAGGGGTTAATAGTTGGTCTTCGGTGTTCAACATATATTAAGTTGAACACCATCAGCCGATCTACAACTTGATGGTCTCAGTTTTTTTTTTTTTTTTTTTTTTTTTTTTTTGCTGTTATTTTTTTTAATTACGAAAATTCATTAAATATATTCTGAAATTATTTTAAAAATGTAAATAATTACAAAAAATTGTCTATTATGGTTTGAAAATTTAAGAAATTTATTGAATGTATTACAAATGCATTTACAATCATGTTTGTAAACTAATGTGATGTTTCTCAATTACTCATTGTTTATTAATTAAATAATTATTTTTAAAATTTTTTTTAAAAATATTTTTAAATAGGGAAAAAATATAATGCTTTGTTGGGAATTTGCAATTATCTTTAATTGTTTTTATGAGTCATTATGGATGCATATATGTTTATAATTGGGTATCTTTTTTGTTGGAACAATGTTTGTAGGAAGATTTTAAGTGTTGTATAATGACTGATAGAGGTGGGGACATTGCAAGGCTGCATGGGAGACCCCTATCAGTTGATAAGAGGAAGTCACAATGTAATTATTGCCAGAAAAAAAATCATGTCTGGTGGGGCCACAAGATTAAAGTGGCATCTAGCAAGTAGGGACAGGAATGTGTTGGGCTACCCTAATGTATCCAATGAGATCAAGAGGAGCATGTTGGAGCATTTTAAAGGAGGGTTGCAGAAGAGGAAGGAGAAGAGGGCAGTTAGGGATGAATACCATGATGCTTGTCTTGAGTCATTACCAGAGTTGGGGGAGTAAGATTACGACATTAAGGAACGTAACTTGGATGATGTACAAATGCCTCAAGAGGCTGAACAATTGAGGACTTTTGTAGCAAGCAGATCCCAGCTTGATATTGATGAGGAAAGACAGGTATAGAGGGCTAGGGGAGCTAGTTCATCTCGAGTAGTTGAGGAAGACCCTAAGCCACAGAGGAGGAGGAGGAGGTTGAGACATAGAGAGCCAGATGTTCCATTAAGGAGGTCTCAGAGTGTGAGGGACCAAGCCCCAGCCCCACCCTCACCCCCACCACCATCTCATAACCGTAATGTTGAGGTTCTCCAATCTGATTCTACACTACATCGAAGGCAGAACTCGAGACAGTTAAAATTGAAGCAAGTGTAGACCAATGTTAAGGAGGTAGTGGGGATGGCTTTCTCCAAGTGGGCTTTCTATCATAGCATTCCAGCCAATGTGACCACAGGGTCATACCAAAACCTGCTGGATGAGATTGATAGGGCTAGTCCAGGTGTGAAGGGCCAATAGCTTATAAGATGTACAATGTATATTTTCCAAAGCAGAAGAAAGAGTTGGTAGATTACATTAAGGATATGAAGCCAATATGGGAGTATTATAGAGTGACCGTGAGGTGTTATGGATGGACTAGACCCACTAGACGGTCCATCATCAATTTCATGGTGAATTGTGATGGAAGGACAATCTTCCTAAAGTCAGTTGATGCATCCCGTGAGAAGAAATATGCAAAATACATCTACAACCTCTTGAAAGAGGTGGTAAAGGATGTTGGGGTCAAGAATGTGGTACAATTGTCACTGATAATGGGAGCAACTTCAAGAAAGCTAGGGAAAAGCTAATGAACAATCGAAGGTACCATCTATTTTGGACTCCTTGTGCAGCCCATTGTATAGATCTCATGTTAAAAGACATAGGAAGTTTGAAGATTGTAAAAAGTGTGGTAGAGAAAGCGAGGCAGGTGACCACATATGTGTACAACTATGGGTTTGCTCTGAACTTGTTAAGAACAAAATGTGGTGGGGACTTGGTGAGGCCAAGATTGATAAGGTTCGCAACGAACTACATCGCCTTGAAGAGCTTTGAGAAGAAGTCTAGATTGAGATCCATGTTTGCTTCTGAGGAGTGGTTTAATTGGGATGGATCTAACTCTCAGGGAGGAAAAGCAGCCCAGGCAACTATTTCTGGTGAAAAATTCTGGGAGGATCTCAAGATAGTGGTGAGGATATTAGATCTGATTGTGAGCGTCTTAAAGTTGGTTGACTCACAAAAGAAACCCACCTTACCAATCATATGGGCAGCCATTGAAATGATGAAGATGGAGTTTGGACAGGGTGGAGGATCTGGGCATTGGCATGCACCAGAATTCATTGACTCGAGCTCTAGTCCAATACATTATAGCGTTAGCGGCTTTGAAAGTGCCGGATCAGCTGCATCGCGTTATGGGTATCCGGGACAGTATGGTGTATATGCCGGTGGACCATCCTTTGAGAGCATCGGTTCATTTGGATATGGTAGTGGTTATGGATAGTATGGTGAATCTTCTTCCTCATTCGAACAGGAGGGTTCTACAGGTGGTGGGTCATCTTTTGTTGACAATATCTTTGGGTATTTATCCCAACCTTCTGTGCCATACCCACAACCTATGATTGTGACGAACGCATTCCCCAGGTTTGGATACCTAGCTAATGTTGATGATGAATCTTATACAAGAGCGGTGAGAGACTATCAAGATAATTGGGCCCAGAACATGTCATGGGATGCATATGTCACTCATTCAGAGGAGCTGCTACGACATCTGCAGTGGTACGCAACTCGTGGGATGGAACCGCCTAGACACTTTACTTGGAATTGAGTCACTACTTTCGAGTGTTGAGTAATTAATTCACTATTGTTGAGTGTTGATAGATAAAATGTAATATTTTTTTTATTTTGGATCATTTGGATTATGTCTTATGTTTTTATGTAGATTGTAGACTATATATAGTCATTATGTAGTAAAGTTTCAGAATTTAAGTCAACAAGTCAGCGTCATGTCTATCGAACCTTTAGTTCACCACACAAGTAGGACTTTATGTGTGTGTGTGTGTTTTTTTTTTTTTTTTTTTTTATGAAACTAATGATATGAATTTAGAATTTAAATATGATGTGCTAGAAATGTTTAAATAAAAACACTGTTTGGGGGTGAAACCTATGTTTCCACCATACCGGAAAAAATTCCCCAGTATCCTCGAAATTTCCCAGGTTTCAACCAAAATTTTGGTCTCCCCAAAGGTCGAAGCCCGATACCGTGAACCTTGCCCCAAACCTTGTGTGCCGTCCTTCAAGAGCACCAGTTCATTTGGATATGTGGTGGGTATGGATAGTATGGTGGATCTTTTACTTGAGTAGTATGCAGCTCATAGACTAGAATTGACTTTTGAGTGTTGAGAGATAACTCACAATTATGTAATATTATTATTATTTATTTTGGATCCTTTGCGTTATGTATTATGTACTTTTGTAGATTGTAGATTACTTACAATGTAGACTATGTACTTATGTAGTATAGTTCCAAACTTTCAGTCAACGACTCAACGCACATTACCAAACTTTGGTTCACCCCACAAGTATGAATTTAGGTGTTTTTCCATGAAACTAATTATGTGAATGTGTTAGAAATGTCTAAAATAGGACGTACACAAAAAATAGGCAAACAAAACACATTTTGAGGGTCGAAACCAAAGTTTCCACCCAACCAGGAAAAATTTCCTGGTTTCCTCCGAAATTTCGGTCTCCCCAAAGGTCGAAACCCGATACCTTGAACCTTGCCCTAATTATGTGTGTGGATGATATAGTCGTCACTGGGAATGACTTTGCTGAAACCTCTAAACTCAAGGCTTATCTAGATAAGGAGTTTGAGATCAAGGAGCTAGGTAGGCTCAAGTACTTCCTTAGTATTGAGGTGGCATGGTCTACTAAAGGTGTACTACTTCTCTCCCAGTGAAAATACACCCTAGATCTTCATTCAAAGACTGGTTTGTTAGGATGTAAGCCATTTGATAAACCTATTGAGACTAATACTGATTTGAAAAGCAATAAAGGTGAACTGGTTGATAAGGGTCAATATCAGAGGCTGCTTGGATGAATTATTTATCTGTCCCATACTCGACCAGACATTGCCCATGCAATGAGTTTAGTGAGTCAATACAAGCATAATCCCTATTCTTCTCACATGAAAGTTGTGTTTCACATTCTTTGTTACCTGAATCAGCTCCAAGGAAAGTGATACGATCCCATATCAGCTTTTGGGGGCTGATCCCACATCGGTTTCCTATGGGAATTGATGTGGGTTGATATGGTCTTGGGTCTCCTCACTTTATAAGCCGGTTTATGGGGTTGAGTTCTTCCAGGACCGTAATAGTGATATCAGAGCAGTCAATCCTCGGCCCAACCCACACACAAACCCTAGAGTAGAGTGAAAGCCACCTAGAAAGGGCTACCTGATCCGGAGTGGGCCACCATGGATGTCGGGTTCTGAAGCGTGGTGGTATGTTAAGATCCCATATCAGCCTATGGGGGCTAATCCCACATCGGTTTCCTATGGAAATTGATGCGGGTTGATATGGTCTTAGATCTTCACTTTGTAAGCCGGTTTATGCGGTTGAGTTCTTCCAGGACCGTAACAGAAAGGCATCATGTTCTCCCCTTCGAATCATATGTGTGTAGAGGCTTATACTGATGTAGATTTGGCTGGCTCTCAAGATGACTGTCGATCTACATCAAGATATTACATCTTTCTTGGTGGAAATCTTGTTACACCAGATTTAGTGTCGACGCTGAGTTGTGAGCCATGGTGCATGGCATTTATGAGTTACTTTATCTCCAGGAACGTCTTCAAGACCTGGGCGCCTGTTCAGTTGCCCATGATGGTTTAAGATCCCGATGAGATCTCGTTATTTTCTAGTTTTTTCAAAAGGCCAAACCAAGATGCATGGCGAGGTACAAAATGTACCAAAACTAGACCGAGATCTCGAGATCTTGCCAACCAACTCGGTTCGAGTTGGTTTTGGTTCAACTAGACCAAACCCATATGATATAAATACCATATTTCGATCCCATTCACCAAAGCTCGCCAAATCTCACCTCTATCTCACTTCTCTCTACTCTTTTGAAGAAAAAACACTAAGGAGTAAGGATTTTGGTGTTTTCGCCTGCCAAATTTCATTCCTACACTTATTAAAGCTTAGAGAGTGGAGAAGATCACTTCCTCATCCACAATAGGAGGTATTTTTCTTCTCAATAAGCATTTTAGGAAAAAAAAATTTCACAAACTCATTTTTTCATGGAAACATCAACACTTGTTTGTTTACATTGTTTTTTTTTTTATATGTGATGCATAAACACTGATCTATGGATTCATGGAGGAAAATATATTTTTCTGTTTTAAATTTTTTTTCCTGTTTAAATAAATGATTTTCTTACCAAAAAAATAAATGAAAATAAAAATATAATTCATACTCATTTAATGTTAGTCATTTTTATGGTTTTGAAAATTATTTTAATGTAATGTAAGTACTGTTAGTGTATTTTAAAATGAAAATGATGTTCTTTGTTTCAGTCTATTATAATTTATTATTTATAAAAAAAATTAATTTAAAATTAAGAAAAATTTATAAGTAGGGGATTAATCTGTAATAGCTATATGATGTTGGATAGCTTATAATGCATACACTATTTAACATATGATGTTGAATAGCTCCTAATGGATGCATTCTTTTATGTAATAGTGTTTAAAGTTAGGGCACAATGTCTAGTGCTGAAGGTGGAAATGGAGATATTGCATGGTTACATGGAGATTCAATGTCATATGACCAAAAAAAAAAAAAAAAGTCAAAATATAGGTATTGTAAGAAAATGATTAATTCTAAAGGTGCCACTAAATTGAAGCAATATTTGGCTGGTCGGTACAAGGATGTTGCCAAATGCCCCCAAGTTCCTTATGAAGTGCAAAAAAAATATTGCTAGACGTCTACAGGGTGGAAGGTTAAAGAGGGCAGAGAAGCAAAAGTTAGATCAAGAATTTAATGAGGTTGCCTTAGAGAGACACCCAATAGCAGTGGATGCTAACTAATGTTTTCCAGTGGGGAGTGGGTTTGATGGAGGGAATCGAGTTCGCCAGGTGGTAGGGCAGCACAAGCCACCATCTTTAGTGAACAATTCCGGTAGAAATGTAGAATGTGAAGAAGATCCTTCTTACTTTTGGGCCAGTGGTAACTGTCTTGAGGTTAGTAGACTCCGAGAGGAAACCTACCTTGCTATATGTGTATGCTACAATGGAAAAAATGGAGAAGGTGAGAGCATCCATTCCTAAGGGTGCAAAAGTCTTACAGAAAAATTATTAAGGAGAGATTGGAAAAACATTTGATGCATCCACTGCATAGAGATGGTAAGTTTTTTAACTTAAATTTAATCTACGTTAAAGTTACTTTACATTCAACGAGAAGTTGTTCATGGAATTTACAGCATATTATCTCAATCCTAAGTTACTACAAGTAGAATCTAGGAATGGACTATACATTGCCACAAGCAGTAGAACTTGTGGTGGCAAAGTTGGCCCCTAAAGCTAACCTATAGTCAAAATGCAATACTGAGGTGAGAGTCATTTATTCAAAATTGTCCTAACTCATAGTCTCTTAAGTCCTAAGGAATGCTCTATTGTGTATTAATTTGTATTAATGTTTAAAATATGCATAGATAAAGGAATTCAAGGATGCTAAAGGGAGTTTTGATCGTGCAACGGTAGTGGCTGGAAGATAAGGTACTGACCTTGGTGAATGGTGGGTCCTTTATGGGAAAGATGCACTTGAGAAAGATAGCAAGATAGCAATTAAGGTGCTCTCCCAAACTTGTTCTGCATTAGGATGTTAGCGCAATTGAAGTACATTCTCATTGCTCCACCCCAAAAGGTGGAACTGACTAGGTCACAAAAAGCTACAGCAGTTGGTGTTTGTGCATTACAATATGAGATTGAAGATGTAACACATATGCCAAGGCATGGAGGGTAATAATGAACCAATTGAACTTGCTGACATTTTTCAAGAGCACTCAAATAAGGAGGATCCCCTACACCAATGGGTGACGGATCGAGGTGAGCCACTTATGGATTAAGTTGGGGGTAGGCCCGACCCTGTGGTAACTAGTCAGATGGATACTGACGTGGATGATGATGTCTCAAGAGGGCCGTGAGCTTTCAAAAATACCCAAGCCTTTCGAGTCTAATGCTTCCTGTGCTGATGTGGAGCCTGACACCGTTTGGTCACATTCCAGTGATGATGATGATGGTGTGGGAGCTACGGGTGGTGCTAGTAGTAGATCTGTAGTGATGGTGATGGTGATGGTGATGGTGATGGTGATGGGATGATGGTGGTAAAGATGGTGGTAAAGAGGGGACGCGCGAGAGGTACCATTACACTGAACCGGAGCTGATGCACTACACAGGAGAGACTGAGTTCACTAATGCCATACAAGATATGGACCATGGTGCACATGCCCCCACACCCTACAAGAGAGTCTCACGTCGTCGATTCATATCTGGTGGAGAGGAGCCTAATAGCATAGAATTTATGGACATCTTGATTAGGAGCCTGACTGACACTCTAGGAAGCAGCTAAAGTATGAGAGTGGTATTTATGGAGAGCAGTTGCACGCACCGCCAGCTATATATGGCACGAGCACCACCGGTTTAGACTATAGTTATTATAGTCAGTTTGGTCAGTTTGGACACCTAAACGCCACCTCTTTCCCCTCTGCCTCTGAGTATGAGGGTCAAGCACACTCCCAAATTGGATTAGGTTTTGTGGATAGCATCTTCAGGATTCCAGCCCCCTAGCCATACATGCCGGTGCAGGTTCCAGTGTGAAAGGCACCATCCAGTAGCGGCGGATCTCAATCCATCTCATTTAGTTTCAGAGATATCTACCCAAGGCTACGGTACCTCTAGTATGTTGCTAATGATGTTTATAGGACTGCTTTGGAAGACATCGAGTATTATTTCCGGCATACTATGACATGGCCAACCTTTGTAATTCAATCTAAGCAAAACATGCTTTGACATCAACAACAACAATATGGTGGTTATTATAATGATATGGCCTGGCACTCATTTCAGTAATAAGAGTCTAGGCCTCTACAATGAGTCTAATACATCTATATGTATTATATAATCAGTACTGTACGACCTATGTTGTTATGTGGCTTATTTTAGGTCATTTCAAATTTTCAATGTATGTGAATGTGACTAAAGAAAGATGTGGCATTGTGGTGGATAAAGACCTAAAAAACGATGTTGCGGATGTTAAAAGGGTTAGAGATATAATTTATCCATAAAGCTTATGTTAGATAAAGAGGTGGTCAACATAATCAGCGTGTATGCACCCTAAGCAGGGTTGGATGAAAGTAGTGAGTTACCATTCTGGGAGCACATGAATGACTTATTGCATGGTTTTGGTTCAAAGGAAAAGATAATCTTCGGAGGAGACTTGAATGGTCATGTTGGTAGAGATAGGAGAAGTTATGAAGAGGTTCATGTAGGTTACAGAGTTGGGGAGAGGAATGAGGATGGGACCTCACTATTAGACTTTGTGATAACCTATGACCTACCAATTGTGAACATCTTCTCTAAGAGTGAAGAACATTTGATCACCTACAAAAGTGGACAACATACCAGCCAAATCGACTTCTTCCTTACTAGAAGGTCTGACAGAATGTTATGTAAGGATTGCAAGGTTATACCTAGTGAAAGCTTAACGTCTCAACATAGATTGCTGATCTTGGATATGTACCACAGTGTGTTGAAGCATAATCCAAGAAAACCTGTTTGCCCTAGGGTAAGGTGGTGGAGATTGAATGGAGAGTCTTTGGGATCCTTTACCAATAAAGTGGTGAAGCAAGGAAAGTGGGATTTTGATGGAGATGCCAACACGATGCGGACTGGGATGACAGATTGGTTTTAGGGGTGTCTAATGGTACTCGGTTAGCCCCTAGCAAGACTTGGTGGTGGGATGAGGAAGTGCAAGCTGCCATTAAGCTCAAGAAAGACAGTTTTAAGATTTGGCAAAGGACGAAGGAGGCCAAAGATCAAGAAAGGTATAAGGCTATGTAGACACCCAATTTTGTCACCGGCCGCTACCCTCACAGGCTGCAAGGAATGAGGCAAAAAAGAGTGTGGGGAAAGCACAAGTGAAAAAATATGAAGACTTGTATGACAATTTAAACACTAAAGAAAGGGAAAAACATATTTACAAGATAGCTAAAATCCGAGACAGGAAGAGTAGAGATTTTGACATTGTTTGTTGTATCAAGAGCGAAGATGGTAGAGTTCTTGTAAACAATGATGAAATTAACAGATGGATTGAGTATTTTTGTGTCTTACTAAGTGGAGACAACACATGAAGGAGTAATGAGAGTATCCATTATAACAATAGGCACCATAGATATGTCCAAAAGATACGAGCGACTAAGTTAAAGATGCCCTGAAAAAGATGAAAGTTGGTAAGACACCAAGCCAATTGAAGTGTGGAAGGGTTTGGGAGTGTGTGGCGTTGCCTAGCTAACCAAGTTGTTTAATAAGATTATGAGCACAAGAAAGATGCTTGATGAATGGAGAAGTTTTGTCCCAGTCTACAAAAATAAAAGCAATATTCAGCGTTGAAAGAACTATAAAGGCATAAAACTTACGAGTCATACTATGAAAGTATGGAAGAAGGTCATCGAAGCCTGCATAAGAAGAGAATCTAGAGTCTCGAGGAACCAATTTGGTTTTATTCCTAGGAGATATACGACATAAGTGATTTACCTTCTACGAAAGCTCATGGAAAAATAAGAACCTACAAAAAGGATCTTCATATGGTCTTCATCGACCTAAAAAAGGCCTATGACAGATTCCCCCGAGAGCTAATGTAGTATGCATAGAGAAGAAAGGGGTGTCTAGTATGTACATGGACATAATTAAAGACATGTATGAGGGGTGTTATATAATGTGAGATCTATGGGAGGTCACAAAAGTGAGTTCCCAATTACCATTGGGTTGCATCAAGGAACAGCTCTAAGTCCCTATCTGTTTACGCTTATCATCATAGTTGTCATGGCGTCAAGGCGAACCAAGGCGCTGGAGGGTTGTCTAAGCGCTTAGGCGAGAAGGCGCCCGCCTTAAGGTGAATAAGGCGCCAAAAAAGACGTTACTATTTTTTTAATATATCTATAATATCTAGTATAACTGTACAACAATGATATACTTAATTTTAAATTGCTTATAAAAAATCAAGCCTTTAAGTTATATCAAAATACAAGAAGCACGACTTTAAGCAACATCAAGGGAAAAAAGTACACTTTAAGCAACATCAAGAGACAAGAATCAACATTCAACATGAAATTCATATCAATGCAAATTGCAAGGTGATATATTTTCTAACATGAGAAAACACAACAAAAAATAAAAAAATTATTCATAAAAAAAAAGCTATAAATAAAACAAAAGGCATAACAACATATAATTCCTAATGAAATATTATAAATAATATAATATTTAACTATTTAAGTATGTAGTTAGATATACTTACCTCTATGATGCCCAAAACAAGATCCACAAAGTCCATCATAGACCATGAGTCCATGAACCATGATATTTTAATGTTTGACCCCCTGTCAATCAATACGTATAAGTTAGTGATACTAAAGCACTAAGCAACAAGAGAAACCTTGTTCCTTAATATATGAGTCATAACTCATGATAGGTTATAGGCTATGGGTTCCAATCCTACCTGGGGAGAATTAAAAACACCTAATGGAAATTGAGAAACATAAAAATAAACCAAAATGCTAAACTTTAGTAAGCTTTAAAGTATAAATTTTAAAACAACAAAATAAACCATCAAGCTAAACTTTGTTCTTGTTTAACCATAATCAAGCTAACAAATCAACATCTACTTCTTCTCCCTCCTGTTGTTGTTGACTCATAGAATCAGTTGGCCCATCACCAAAGTCTTCTTCAATATCTTCATCATCACGCACCACATCGTCGACCTCTTCTTCAACTTCATCATCTGACGATTCCTCAATAGTGGCCCTCCCCCTACCACGATGTGTGTAGCAAATATTGGTTGCACTTGTTGATCCTTGAGCCCTCCTAGGTAAATTACGACCCCCCACCGATGTAGATGCACCAACTGCTCTATCAACATCTCCCTATGTGAGGTCGTCTCCAGGATGGACTAAATCTCCATCTTCTTGCTCCCCTGTTATCCATTCACTACTCCAATTCATTTCATCAAGAATTAATGGATCATAATTGCTGCCCTTTTCCCTTCTTTCTTGGAACCTTGAATGAAGCCGACGATTATATTGGATATAGACTAGATCATTCAAGCGCTGATGTTCTAGTCTATTCCTCTTCTTGGTGTGAATCTGAATCCATAAATACTCTTTATTTAAGTCAAGAAATAGATGTAAAAAGTATAATTACAAACTAATATTTAAAAAATACGTACAAAATCAAATGTGCTCCAATTGCGCTCACAACCGGAAGCGGAGCAACAAAGGCCTAATATGCGTATTGCATATTGTTGAAGTGTAGGGGCCGAAGATCCATGTGTTTCCCACCAAGAGACTATATATAAGGAAAAAATTAGATACACATATTGTTAAATACTTATTAAAATTAAAAAAAAAAAAAAAAATACTTAGTACTTACTAGGATCCAATGCTCCTTCACCGGCTTTCCGTTGTTTAATAGCCAAACTCCTTGAAAAGCTACCTTCACATTTTCTGTACATTTGAGACTCACGTATGATCTTGTCTTGCACAGCTAAGTCGGGCACCATTCTTTCAATAACTGTCATGAATGCATCTTGTATTTTACATGATTCTTCAAAAGGGAGTCTCTCATCATTGATGTAGTCAAAATATTTGCTAGCATTTAGGTAAAAGCCAGCAGCATATAAAGGTCGATCGATTTAGACCTCCCAACGGTCATCAATAATTGCTAACACCTTCTTCCATGACCGTTCTTTGTTGGCAAAATTTACTTTTATCCTTTTTTTTGCTATTTCCATTGCCAAATAAACTTCAGGCAATGCAGGCCTCTCATCACCATCTACTAACCTCAAGACAACTAAAATTGGTTGGGATGCTCTTAAGCAATCTAGTACACTGTTCCAGAATGTTTGTGCAAGTATTGTCTCAAGTACTTTCTTACCTGCCTCTGTCTTGGACAACTTAGAACTATTCCAATCATCAAATACAAATAATTGCTTCAAGGCATCCTTGTTCTTGTACAAACTTTGTAGTGTCAAGAATGAGGTAGCAAATCTTTTAACTCCAGACCTCACCAGATCTATTCCATTTGTCTTTTTCCTCAAAGCATCAACGAGTTTGTAATGTCTGTAGATAAAACTTGTCATTGTTTTTGCCCTCTCTATTGTTGTTTTATAAGCTTTCAACTTGCCAATATCTTCTAACATGAGGTCCAAACAATGAGCTGCACAAGGAGTCCAATAAAGCTTACTCCGTTTTTCCATCAACATTCTACCAGCTGCAACATAATTAGCTGCATTGTCTGTAACTACTTGTACCACATTATCCTCCCCAATTTCTTCAATTTTACTATCAAGCAGCTGAAATAACATGTCTGCATATTGAGACTCACTAGATACATCTACAGAGCCCATAAAATAAGTCCCCAATGGACAATTGACAAGGAAATTAATCAAGTGTCTACCTCTCTTGTCAGTCCACCCATCATACATAAGAGTGCACCCGTGCATTTTCCAATAATCTTCATATTTCTTCTTGATATAGTCAATCTGAGCTTTTTCATCCTGTAGCAAGGGCACTCTCAACTCATGGTAAGAAGGGGGCTTATATCCTGACCCAAACTGCGCAATGGCTTCAACCATCTCCTCAAAGCTCCTTAACTTGACTGTTTTGAATGGGATGCCAGTTTTATAAAACCATTTTGCAACATATGCATTAGTTTTCTCTCTGTCTGCATTTGATCTTAAGCTGCTTTGTATTGTTGTCTGGGTAGAACCTTTAGACCTCCTCTCACCAACTATTTCTTCAGGAGTCCGTCGAAGATAAGAATCTATCGGACCCTTTACTGCCACTTATGTAATAACATTAGCTTTATTCCGTTTAGAAGATGTCCCAGAGCTTGGCACAAGGTTCTTTATTGAGGAGTCTATAGTTGGGGGCCTTGGTGCACCAGACTGGAGTTGCCCTCCACTTTCTATCTCTTCAAGCAAATCCTCTCCCTGCTGATGATCAACAGAATAATCCTCATCAAATACATAAGGCTTCCTCTTCTGATTTCGCATGATAGCTTCATGCATCTCTCTAGCGATTGCTGCAATTGTTTTTGGGCACTTTGATATATCTCCATACCCACCAATTAAATGTTGCTTAAGCCTTTTGATTCCTCCTTTGGCATCTTTTCCACAAAGTGTACATCGCACTAAGTTCTTATCATTAAGATCTGGCAAATATCCATACTTCCACCCGGGGTCTTTTGATTTGGCCTTCCTAGTTGGATCTTTGCTTGGATCATATGTTGATGCTCCAGTGCTAGCAGATGGCCCGCCACTACCACTAGTAGCCATATCTATTTGAATAAACTACAGTACTACACAAACATAAGGAACAACAACAAGAGAAACTAAGTAACAAAAAATAAGAAATAAAAATGAGAGAAGGCATTGCACTAATGCACAACAGTCAATAGTAGTAAAAAAAAATTCATAAGAGAAGAAGCATTGCACTGCCACTAATGCACTCTACAATCTAAAAAATAATAACTAATGCACTACAGTCTATCTACAGTAGCAGGGAAATGCACTAGCAGGAGAAGAAGGAATCATGCAGTAGTAAAAAAAATTCATAAGAGAAAAAGCATAGCACTTATGCACTAATGCACAACACTAATGCACAATAGTAGTAATCATGCAATCATAAATTCAAAATACAGATTACAGTCTACGTCTACTTGCAGGGGAAAAAAAAAGGAAACACTAGCAGAGAAGCAGAGAAGAAGTAGAAGAAGCATAGAAAGAACCGGTAGCCTCCATAAGAAGCATTCGAGAACAGCAGAGGGGAAAAGAAAAGAAAAAAAGCAGATGCAGACGAAGAAGAAGCAGAGTAAGAAGAGAGGAAAAAAAAACCAGCCGTAGACGAAGAAGAAGCAAAGGAAGAAGAGGGAAAAAAAAACTCAGCTGCAGACAAAGAAGCAGCAGAGGAAGAAGAGAAAAAAAAAAACAGTCGTAGAAGAATGAAGCAGAGGAAGAAAGAGGAAAAAAAAAGTCATAGACGAGAAGCAGAGGAAGAACGAAGAGGAAAAAAAAAAAAAAACATCGTAGAGGAAGAAGAAGCCCAGCAGGAGAGAGGAAAAAAAAAAAAACAGTCGCAGACAAAGAAGAAGCAGAGGAAGAAGAGAGGAAGAAGAAAAAAAAAAGTCGTAGACGAAGAAGAGGGAAAAAAGAAAAAAAACAATCGTAGACGAAGAAGAAGCATAGGAAGAAGAGAGGAAAAAAAAACAGTCGCAGACAAAGAAGCAGAGGAAGAAGAAAAAAAAACAGTCGTAGACGAAGAAGAAGCAGAGGAAGAAGAGGGGAAAAGAAAAACATTCGTATACGAAGAAGAAGCAGACTAGCAGAGGAAGAAGAGGGAAAAAAAAAATCAGTCGCAGAACCAGAAGACGAAGTAGCAGGGAGGGAAAAAAAATATATTACATACCTAAATTCGAAACAGAGGAGGGAACGATGGATTTCAGCCAGGTCCAACTTCAATCTCAATCGGTCGGTTGAATCAATGAATCCAAAGTTCTCTAGGTTTAGAGGCGTAGAGAAGTTAATGGCAGAGAGACTTCACCGGGAGAGAGAAACATGGAGGGTTTTAAATTATAAGCCTTTCATGTTATATTTTCCCCCACCACCAAACCTTTTTTTTTTTTTTGTTCACTTAAGGGGGTAAAATGATTCCATGCATTTCACACCATTTAAAAACCTGTACTTCATCAAATGAAAAGTTTACAATTAGAATATAAAAAACAAATACTTAAGTGAAAGTAAAAAAAAACACACACACACACACAAGGCGGTCGCCTTGCCTGCCAAGTCGTCCAAGGCGACGCCTTTTGGACTCCTTAATACCAAAGGCGACCGCCTTTCCTACGTAAACAATGGCGTCCCTCGCCCTGTCCCTAAAAAAACGCCTGGACGCTTGGCGACGCCTTGACAACTATGATCTCCATTCCAACCGAGGGGTTACATACGTATATAAGAAATCTAAGTCAAAATAGAAACCTACTCAACCAGGAAAGTAATACTAATACAAACTAGGAAACTTGAAACAATCCCTACATAGCTAACCAATAATACAACAACAACAAACTTAGACTTATCCCAACTTAATGGAATTGGTTACATGGATCTATACAAAACAAGAAAAGTGGAAGAGGGGGTGGGGGTGAGAGGAAAAGATGAGGCAAGAAAGATGAAAGTAGATAGATGAGAGTAAGTGGAAAGAGGCACAACCAACAGGTCGGGAGAATCTCAGCTAAATAGGTCGGATTCTTGGATCCTAGCCCTCCAAAAGGCTCTACAAGCTCATACTTGGGACAAGATTGAGACTATGCATGATGTTCCTCACCACATCGCCTATTGTGCCCCTAGGTCTTTTAGTTCTTTCAATCTAAATTAGGTCACTCCTTATTGGGGTGCCCTCATGCCTCCTTTGAACATGGCCATACCACCTCAAATAACTTTCACGAATCTTATCGTAGATCAGGGCAACTCCCAAATCAGCTCTAATATGCTCATTCCTTTCTAACTAATAATAAAATAATAAAATATTATTTCCTTTACTCTCATTAGATCAAAAGCCTGTTTTGGGACTGGTTTCCAGATTGGGTCATGCCGCTCCAGCCATGGTTATGCCACACTGCCACTGCATCAGGGCTCCAACTTACCTAATTCAATGAATGAAGTATGGCTTTTGCCTCCATTGTTCTGTCAGATTCTGAATGAATTGCTGTGACAGCAGTGAGACCATTGGTGATATGCTGAGGGAGGTTGGTGAACTTCTAAGCTAGGTTTGGTGGGATGCCTACTCTGAGGATCAGGTGGGATCCTTTATTCATATTTTATTTCTTCATTATTCAATCAAAACCAAAAAAAAAAAATATCTAGTAAATATCTGTGCATCCCTCTTTTCAGTTTTCTGGTTCCTGCTTATTTGTTCTTGTTCATACCCTACTAGCTGGAGTTTCCATTTCTCCATGGTTTATATCTGAGATTTCAAATCAAACTTCAGATTTGAGAATTGTATTGTATTCTAAACACATCTACGGTTTCAATTTTGATTTTGGTGTAGATGTCTTAGAGCTCTACTTCAAGTAGGATTCTTTGCTCTACTTGTTTTGAAGATAAGATTCTACTTGCTGTTCCAGATTTATAGTCACTTATTAGATCTAATATATGGTCATTGTTCTACTCTTTTGTTGGCTATCCTATTGGACCTTTAAATTTCTGTTTTATTGTGGTGCTGAAACCTTAAACTCTAGATCCTTTTGCCAATAGGATTAGTCCATAACTCCAGTCTAACCATCCAATTTCAGTCGGATTTCGAGGAGTTATTCTAGGCCATTAAAGTGATATTTGACAAGAATTTCATTCTCATCTGAAATTTTTCATTGTTATTGAATGTCTTCTAAATCTGATCTTTTACCCTTCACTATGCTCTTGTTTTCAGTCATCCTGAACCTAATCCCTTAGGCTTCTATAAATCCACCAGCCTTCTAAGACAAATACATTACATAGGCTACTTAGGGTTTTGGGTTTCCCTGCATCAAATCAGACTAACAGACTTTATGACATTAGAAGCAACTAGTGTAATTATCTTGCTTGGTTGTTTTGTTCTGCTGGTAGTAAACCCTTGGAGAACAGGCATTAAAGATTGTAGAGAAATCCTGGTTTTGTGCACTTCTACTATGCTGTTTCCACTACAGCACAACACCCCCCCCCCCCCCCAAAAAAAAAAAAAAAAGGTTTTGACCATTTTATTGTCAGTTTGATTTTTTTTTTAATGCTTATTTATAGGTATACCTAGTTTGGGGATATTCATTTGTCTTATTTAGATCATTTTTCGTTCTTTTCCAGGCTCTACCAGTTGGAAGGGAATTAGTTGCTTGTTTAACAACCTTTAAAGAATTAGCTTCGTTCAGTGAGGGTAGAAGTGCTTTTATGTCCAGTTTTGCACAGCTGAGAGCTCCTATTTTTGAGAATCTTGAACCAAAAAGAAGACGTGAAGGCGATGCGAACGATACTCTCCTCGATGAGTCTGGTTCGATTAAGCATCCACCTCTATTGTATTGTTGCAGAAACTTGTTGAGATCAATTGATGCTAGGGATGGTCTGTTACCCTACGCTGTTGACGCTGCAAGGGAATTGTTTTCAGGTGCTCTATTTCTCTGCATGGAAGGTAAAAAGTGAGTTATTTTCTTCATAACTGGTAATTCTCTTCTGATCTTATTTGCTTGCTGACTAGTTTCGGTGCAAAATTACTATATTGGAATCTAGTCATGTGGTGGAATCAGATGTCATTCTTTGTGATTACACTTGTTTCCATCTTAGTTTTGTATGAATCAACTGCCTACTGTGTTTGAATTCATATATCCAACATTGAGCCATTAAATTTTAGGTCATTTAGATAGTCCTATTTGACTACCCTATAGCTTCAAATATAATTTTTTGGTTAAATCTTACTGATTTTCTTCCCAATCCTAAGTTGCTATCACCATGCCAGCAGGCAGCTACTATATTAAGACTGGTTGCCAAGTTAATTTCACCAGATGATCACATACTCATTTTAGATTTTCTTTCTAACCTATGCAGGTTGTTATTTCTATATGCAATTGATCTGAATCCGCTATTTGAATCTTTTTTTTGTGCCCTGAAGTTTTGATTGGCTCTATTTTGTAATATTTGTGGTACATCATAAATCTTAAGGTTTCCAAAAGCTGTGGTGACTACATTGCTGGCTTACTCGTATTCCTTAACCATTGCTTTGGCTAGCACACAATGATTTTGGAAATTTCTTTTCTTTCTATTTCTTTTATAACTATGATAGATGTTGTTGAGAAAGGAAAAAAGTTCAACACTAATCCATGAGAGAAGTGATGAGCTGAAAATTAGGAATAACTAACTAGGAAATTTACCATGAAAGGACTTGGTCCATAAGAATGAGATACTGAAACCTTAAAGTGGAACCAAAAAAATAGATGGTTATAAGAGGAAGGTACGAAACCTGGTTCACCACTTTTGGCTTGACAGTAGTTTGCATATTCCTGCTATAATTAGAAAGTCTTACCATGGGTCTTGAAACCTAACACACGGGATGTTCTGTGGCTATCAGAAAGGTATAAAGTTTTAGTATCGGGAGGGTGATTTTAAGAGACATATCGTGTCATATCAGAGAGACACAAGCATAGTTGTCATGGCGTCAAATCGATCCAAGGGTGGAGGAGTGGCTAATTGATTTGGCGATGAATCGCCCGTTATGGCGTTGCCATGGCGGTCAAATCGCCCATGTGTCATTTTTTTATTTTCTCTATTTTCTAAAGTTATTTAGTATGCTACTTTTTTATTTCCCCTATTTTCTAAAGTTATTTAGCATGCTACAAGCCTACAATATATACCGTATAACATATAAAACCAACATGAAGCAACATTAGATATCAAAAATCAACATAGCCCTATCAAAATCACCCTGCATTTTACAAAAATCGACCGCCTAGTGAATCAAGCGTGACCTGGCGTCCATGACAGTGCCATGGCGACGCCTATCAGCCAATGGTGACCGCCATTTGTGAGTCACATAAATCGTAGCACTGCCATGAACTTCTTTTTTAGCCAGGACGCCAAATCGCCGCATTGGCGACGCTTAGGCGACGCCATGACAACTATGGACACAAGATACGCTAAAGAGGCATGGAAATGGTCAAGAAACATATAAAAATGCTTAGGATATATGCAAAATATACTTTTGAAACATAAAACACTATAAACAAGGAGAGTTTCCTCCATCGTGGGTGAGGGAAAAGTACACTCATCTAGGTGCCATTAATTCCCCCCCCTTCCCCAAACCATAGTATGAAGTCAATAAGACCCCCCATTTTTCCTTGATACCCTTTGCACACCATCCGAACCCTTGGTCAAGAAATTCTCACTTGACCATGGCTGAAGGAAAATGCTTCCAATAAGTAATATGTAAAATATATCATGTATAAAAGGGAGAACAAAGTATGATGAGCCAAATGCATTTAACTGATTATATATAAAGGATGAGGTTTCTTCATTATTAATACTTTTTTCTTGGGTATTGTACCGGCACCGTATATTGTATCAGTACCTTATGATACGATACATATCTGTTAGTATCGTAAGATATGGAAGGATACTTAAAACCTTGGTTATGAGATTGGTCTCTGTGTGAATGGCTTGGCTAGAACACATGTCAGACTTTCATCTAAAGCATCAGGGCTTTGGTGGTTTGTGCCTGTTCTTCTCTCCTGGTTTTTCTGAGGACTTCTATGGTTCAACCTTTGCATGAAATTGAGCAATAACCATTTTTTTGGGAAGCCTTTAACACCAGACAGACTGGAGCCTCATGCACTGGGATTCTATGTTTTTTTTCCCTTGAACACTAGACAAACTTCATTTCTTATTTCTAAGATAAACCCAAGATTTACGAGAAAAATCATCCATAAAGGTAACATGTAACTAATAAATAGAGATGATGGGTGCGAGCTTCCAAATCATTCAACCACCTGATATTGGTCACATTAGCTGGTCTCTTAGGTACGTAGTCTTGGAATTGTTCAAGTTCCTTCTACCAAGATTTTATTTTTATTTTTATTTTGGTTGGATTTCAACTCCTTCCGAAACTGAAATATTTTGGTGAAAATTCAGTAAATTTCAGAGATCTCAATAAATTTTGCATATAAATTTGGAAGGTCATTTTGTTTTGGTGCTTGCGAAACCGAAATATTTTGATAATTTTGGCAGAATTTCGGTGAAATTTTGAACCTTGCCTTTCACTCATGACATAGGGAGTCATTGGTTAGTGCAAGTGGCTTCTCTCCCTGCCTCCCTGGAGTGTGCTTGAGTTTTCCTGCTCTAACTAATAAATTCTCTCGGTAACTCTAGTCTCCTATTAATTGTAGTGCAACCAACCAAAAAGGTATGCTGATAAGTTGAATTTCACTTCTATAGAGAGGCTTCTTTTTCTATTGTATCATTCTAGCTTAGTTTGCAGTTTTTTCCATTTTATTTATTCATTCACTGCCTTGGTCTGAAACCTTTTCTATCTGCAAACTGGAGGTCGGTTATTTTTTGAGAAGCTGCATCTTGAGTTTAGTTTTGGATTTTATAATGTACATACCGACATCATCTTGTATGGGATTTTATGTCAAAATGTTTTTCCTAAAAGTCATCCAACAATAATTTTGTTGTTGATCAGTTTTAACATGGAGGGCGTTGCTGTGTTGAAATGCCTTTTTGGGCTTCGTCATGATTTTGATGGCACTGATGATTTTCCACAAGAGAAATCCAAGGATTTAGAGGAACTGATAATTCTGTTAAACAAAAGGTTTAATGAGGATGAAAGATCAGTTGCTTCAAATCTGAAAACCACTTTATTGCAGGTATACATTTGGTTTTCCATTTCATGCTTCGTTTCTTAATTTTGCTTTAACTCACAGTGTTTTCTGTGCACTGTGCAGACTGTGGAATACGCAAAATCAATATTGATATTACTGCAAAAGCCTATTGGCTCACTTAAGGTCAAGGATATCTGTTCTGGTGAATGTTTTCCTCCATCAGCAACTGATGTTCTAGTACATTCAAAAATACTTTCACCTTATCTGTTGTTTCCTTCTCTGACAATGAAGAGTGTTCTGAGTGATGAAGTTGGGTCATCACTGCCACGGATCAGGAAGTTCGACATTAATGCTGAAAAGGCTGATGATTGCTTTTCTTTTGGGGGACTTGTGGACAAGTTTCTCTGGGAATGTCCTGACTCTTCATCTGATAGACAGCAAGCTCTTCCTGTAAAGAGGAAAATGGCATCAATAGAAGGCTCCAATAGGCGTTCCAGGGTTGAAGGTTCAGGTTCAGAGGTCATTGGCTTGAATGCATTTTCGCGGGGATTGGGGATTCCAGCTCCCTCTTCTGGTCCTACTCGCAGGGATACCTTTAGGCAACGCAAACCAAACACCAGCAGGCCTCCTTCTATGCATGTGGATGACTATGTTGCTAGAGAAAGAAATGCAGATGGTACAAGTAGTACCTCAAATGTTGTAGGCTCAATACAGCGTGGGGGATCAACCAGTGGTAGGCCTCCATCAATTCATGTTGATGAATTCATGGCAAGACAGAGAGAGCGTCAAAATCCAGCGATTATGGCAGTTGGGGAGCCAGCAGCATCAAACAAAAATGCCCCTCCTGAAAATGAAGTTGATTCTGAGAAGTTCAATAGATCTCAGCAGTTGAAAGCAGATCTTGATGATGATCTGCAGGAAATAAATATTGTGTTTGATGATGAGGAGACGGAATTGGATGATAGATTATCATTTCCCCAGCCAGATGATCTTTTGCAGCCTGCCCCAGTCATAACTGAAGAAGGTTCCCCCCATTCAATTGTTGAAGAGACTGAAAGTAATGTAAATGAAAGTACTCAGTTTTCTCACTTGGGTACACCACCAACATCCAATGTTGATGAAAATACACGAAGTGAATTTTATTCTTCTAGGAGGGCAGTTTTACGATCTGAGATGGGATTGAGTCGAGAAACAAGTGTTTCTTCAGTTAAGTACATGGGGCCAAATGGGGAGAAAACATTTTTCCAGGAGCAATCTGATGAGACGAAAAGTACTATTCCGGTTATGCCCTCTGGTGGGTTCAGTTCTGCTGCAACAGCAAACATGTCTGGATTTCCTACACCCTTCTATAATAAAGGTTCTCCTGTGCAATTACTAGGTGATTCTAGGGCATCTCCACGTAGTTTCTATCAGAGGGACAGTCCTCAACAACCTGTTAACACTACTTCGGCAACTGGATCTCAAGCATCTTATGAACAGAAACCACTGCTCAATCAACCCCCACTACCTCCATTGCCCCCTCCACCAATAGTCTCCATACCCTCACTGACAGCTGAATCTGTTCAAAGTCATTCCTCTCCATTTGGTCACTCTATGAGAGATCTTCTACCTCCACTTCCAACAGGATATCCATTGCAGGCATTTGATGGTAGTGGCCCCAATGCTGTACCGACTTTCCATGTAAGAGAAGACAAACCTTCAGCTAGTTCATCAGAATCAGTAAATCACTTACATAAATATCAACTCCAAAAAGAACATGTATCTGCATTTAACAGCAGTTCCACACAATTAACCGCTCCCTCTCCTATGCAGGATTCAAAGTATTTTTGGGCTTCTGTTTCTTCTTCAAGTAGGTTAACTGATGAAATCAACACTTCTAGTGGATCTGGCAGACCACCTCCGCTTCCTCCTACTCCTCCACCGTATTCAGCTACATCTGTTACACAATCATCTTTAAAGTCTAATACCCAGTCATCAGGGTTAAGTCAGAGTGGTGCTGGAACCACCCAGGTTCCATTGACATCTGCCATACCTTTAACTGATACTAGATCCAGTAACTTTTCTGCATCTGGAGGCCTTCTGACTTCTTATTCACCACCTCCACCACCTTTGCCACCATTGCTGGCCAGTAGGCCTACATCTGTTCCTGGAAACTTTTTTATCAGTACGCCAACTCAGCAACAGGGCCAAAACTTGTCTAGTCTCTCACATACCATAACCAGTCAGCCTTCCATTCAGTTGGCTCAACCTCGTGTACAGTTACAACCACTGCAACCTCCACAACCACCCCGTCCACCCCATCCTCCTCAGCACATTAGGCCACCTATACAAGTTTCACAACAGCAATCAGACCATGGGGTGTCTCTGCTACAGAGCCCTATTCAACTGCAAATGCAGCCACTACAGATGCCGCAGGCGCATATTTCTACTGTTCCTGTTTACTATCAACCCCATCTTCCAGAACACCTTTCACAACCTCAGCAACAACAGGTTGAATATGTACAACCTCAAAACCTGTACCAGCAAGGTGATAATTCATCCCAACAACATCAAGATTCAGGGATGTCACTACTGCAGCAATACTTTAGTTCTCCTGAAGCAATTCAGGTATTTGTTGGATATTACCCGTGTAAAGGTAACTCTGTTATGGATTTGATTATTTTCCAGTTCTCGTAATTTTCCTTTTCTTTTCTTGATAGTCTTTGTTGAGTGACCGGGAGAAACTTTGTCAGCTTTTAGAGCAACACCCAAAATTAATGGAGATGCTTCAGGTATGATCCTTGTTTGTTACTAGGTCAAATTGTCTTCTTGTCACCTTTCTGTTTGTTCTCTTACTATTTAATTGGCATCGTAATGTTTTAATTTTCAAATAAAAAATCCCTTGACTTGCTTTAAAATATACATGCCAAGCTAACAATCATTTTCAATCCGAACCCAAGTTTGCCAGTCAATACATTTGTGAAGTATGGGAATATAGGGGCATGAGTCTTACTTTTGTAACTTATTGGAATCATACAAGGGTTAGTAAGGTTAGTAGTGTGTGTTTGATATTGAACTATTTTAAATGTTTGCCTCAATTTTTAGTCTCTTACCATTTGCTAAATTGAACAACTTTTATACTTTAATTCCTTCTTTTTTTCTTCTTTTTTTGGGGTGGGGGGGTTGGGGGGAGAGGTTACGTCATGATCATGTTGCCTTAACTGCATGTAATGATTTTTTTTTTTTGGCACTATTTTTGGTAAAAAAAAATTGGCTTAAAGATAATTTTCAATTGGTTGGATTGCTATGTTCCATTACAGGATTATGGTCACATGCTAATTTTACGCCGTATGAAACATGATGGTGCCTGCCAGAAATTGGGGGTCTTACTACTGTTTCATTTTCATCTCTACTCCTTAGTGTTAGGTTAAGCAAGTAGAAAAACATAATATAATTAACCATGAGAAAAATCAATAGGCCTTTGCTGTTTCCTCACACCCTTAAACTTTGCCAGGTGTTAATCACTAGTATTGGTCATCACCAAAAAAAAAAAAAAAGCACTAGTATTAGTTACTCTGTCACTTTCCCTGTTTTTTCTGTTTGTGTTTGTGTGTGTTGTTCATATCACTTTCATTAGATTGCGCAGTAAGATTTGATTGTTTACTATCACCAAAAAAAAAAAGAAGTAAAATTTGATTGTTTCTTCTGGATGATCAGGATCGGCTGGGCCAACATTAACAATGTGATGCCAAAGATGTCAATTTTTCCGCTTGTTTCTGTTGAAGTTATGTTGAGTCGGCTCCTTGGAGATTCATTTACCTAGGAATGGCAACCAATGTTATCTTCTGGTCACGGATGTATTGAACACCATACGTGATTTTTGTACCCATGTACATTATGTTTGAATAGATGGATGTTTATATATATATATATATATATTTTCTGTATGAGAATTTATTTACTTCTTTATTCGTTTATTTATCAGGAAAGGCAGTGGCTGTGCCAGTGAGTCGGTCACCTATTTCTGCCACATGGAATGATGATCTAATGATAGATAGGAAATTTCTGGAGTTATTCATGTGTCGAATTTAGTTACTATCTCAAATGTATGCTTTTTTTTTTTTATTTGAGTAATTTTTTTTTTTTTTTTAGTGTTTTCGTATAATGTTGATGTTTAACAGCACATAATTAGATGATGTTGTGGATCTTAAATCCACCTATAGATATGCAGTGGTTCACCATTTCACTGCCTGCCTAAATAAACTCGACTGAATGTGGGCAAGGCAATGCACAGACAAAGGCCACAAACATCAGTAATTGGCAAAGATACAGAAATGAAAATGAAGGTAGGAAATCAATGCAAGTACTAGTGTAGGGCAAGAGGATGGTGAGTTGACATGGCATTCCCTACCCTTGAAATCATGCCGAAGTTTAAGGTTACAGCTTAAACTCCTCTTGTGTGGGGGTGGTGTGTTCTGAAGGGTGATCCCTTGGTGGACTCTTGGATAGGACTGTAAGGCCACTGCTACGCGAGGTGAGTACTCTGGCTGGGGTGCACATTTTAAATAGTAAATAGACCTTTTTGACATGAAGCAAACCTTGTCCCTTGGTGATGTGATTATAGATAAGATGGGACTCAACAAACTTATTGATAAATTTAAAAATACCTTTTCTCTTGGTCATCTAAAAGTATTTATAGCAAAAAACCGAAAATGTAATTACACGTTTACTAGTTTTACACCATATCTATTTCTAAGAAGAAAAGTTCTTCCTGGACTATTTTTTTAGGTTTTTTCTACACCAGCATCCCCTGGGGTGCAGCCTCTGTGGGAGGTACCTTTTCAATTTTTTTTCCCTTTTCATCAAGGATACCTCTACATTAAGTTTTTATCTTTGGAAAGACGAAAGTTTTCCTTCACTAGTGGGGGAGAAATAATCGTATCCCCTCACCACCGGTGATGTGACCATGTGGTGGGATTCCGAATGAGGTTCATGTTTATTCCTTAATGGTACTCTTTTATCGGTTTATAAGGAATCCTGTTTCTCAGGTTCAATTTTTGAAGCAGAGGCAAAAGCTATGCGACAACAACTCTATCAAGCACATCGTTTGCAAGAGAGACATGCTGGTCGGACAAACAGTTTTTTTTTTTTTCCTGTAGTTCCTGTTGTAAGTAACAATAATTTCAGAGCGGTTATTCTCTGTAGTGAGTGAGCCAGTGCAATAAGCATCGAATGACTGAGAGCATCTGATCATGTATCCTGATGGTAAATTCTAGTAACAAGTAACCATGATCATTCTAATACAGCATGAAAAGTCCTTTTTCGTGGAGGTGGGTACATTTTTCCTTCCTATATGCTTATCCTTGGAAATCCAGTCCCAATCAACAAGCAAACACTCCCTAGTTGGTCTAGTCGTGGTTAGTAAATTAATAATAATAATAATAATAATAATAATAATAATTAATTAATAATTGCAGGAGTTGTAACCAAGCACTACATAAGAGACATTCGAAGCTTTCAGCCTTGGAAGTCATCCATCCTCTCCCCTCTTCTCCTATGGATGTTGAAATCTTGAGCTTACGTGATCCAAGAAAATTTAGCCCATGATCCGAGAGCCCTCATAATCACCGCCCCTTCGAAACCAACTGTACTTTTATTAAAAACTGATCATATTAAACAGTTCTAGGATCATACAATAAATAAATTACCAAAAAAAAAATGAAACAAACAGTTTTAAGAATGTCATAGGCCCACTTATCTGACGCGTTAGATTAGTCATAAGGAAGTTTCTGATAAGTGATTGAGTTGTGTTCAATTTACTCCTTAGCCAAAAGGGTTCTTATTATATTATATAAAAATTTTTGTAGGTGTATTTAAACTTGTTATCTTCGTTTGACTACCACTTGTTTTATTTTTAAAAGTTCTTTAAGTTTAAGTTAGGGATAAAAATAATTTTCTAATTAATTTGAGGATAAATTATAATGGAATTATTTCATTATTAAAAATTGCCATTGTCTTTGCATAATTTTTAAGTATATATATGAATTGACATGATTTATCCTTATTTAAAAAAAATAATATATTAAAAGATAAAAAAGTAAAATTACAAATTATTTGAAACCTTAAAGGGACCAATCAGAAAATCCCATAAATAAAATACCAATTATATATATATATATATATATAAATTATTATTATCCCTTTATGGGCTATGTATAAAGGATCTAACATCCAATTGATGAAAAATTAAAAATTAAAACACATTGGCTTGAATATGGGACTTATTT
The DNA here is from genome assembly GCF_013358625.1 of Macadamia integrifolia. Classification (NCBI taxonomy): domain Eukaryota; kingdom Viridiplantae; phylum Streptophyta; class Magnoliopsida; order Proteales; family Proteaceae; genus Macadamia; species Macadamia integrifolia. The sequence goes on along the minus strand of NC_056561.1, from coordinate 46,325,989 downwards.
TCTACTAAATGGAATAATCAAGTTGGTTATCAATTTGGTATTGGTTTAAGGACCATTTGGACCAAATAAAGAAAAATAAAGCCCTGATAAAATCGATTAACATATATATGCTTTAAACCTTGTTGCTTTTCTATGAATATGAAAAATCGAGATCAAGCTGATAAAATATGGTTAAAGAAATTGATAACCGATCAAAATCAATTGCACAGATAGCTGGCAGTTTTAGTGTGGCTTTAATTGTGGGTCGAGTACCTTATTGTTCTATTTTTTGTCTATTCCATATATTTTTGTACAAAAAGTTTACTGAAATCAAATGGAACCGACCATTTGACACCCCTTAGACACGATATGCATTCGCATTCTCTATGTAATGTGAGTAAGGAAAGGTCGGGCAAAGATAGATACCCCCACCGTTAAGAATTTGTTACCCTTAAATCCACCTTCTAAGAATTGCTAAGTATTGAAAGATTGGGATATGAGAGATTTCTTCCATCAACGATATGTAAATGGTGTTTTATCATTTTAATGGGACTTTTGACCTCACCCAACATCTTTTAAACCAAGGTGCATCATGTACGATCGTGCATAAAACTTTTTATCAATAATAAATGTACATTAGAGAGGAATTATAGGCGTTGACCCATCATCTACAATATATTTAATTTTTCCCTATCTTTCCTAAACCATATTTTTGTATGGTCCACGTTAGAGGACGACTTGTCTCCAAGACATCCATAACCTCTCCTGCACGTGTACCGGGAAATGGAAATGCATTCCCTACGTCACTTCTATCCAAGACCTCCCAAGTTCCCAAACAGTTATTGCTACACTTGATCTCCCCTTCATGGGTTTCCAATTTAATTAACTAAATGTTAAATGTAATTAATTAAATCTAATCTCTCTAAACTAAGCTAAGCTAAGGCTGTCTCCTACATTAGGGAAACCAAGTTGAGCCTCTCAATGCCTTGCACCCACATCTTCCTTCTCTCCACCAACCCCTCGATGACACATTTCATGAACATAGACACCCAATTTTAGCCTACGGAGGTGTTTCTCCTAATCTTATTTCTCTCACGTTAATGCATGATCAAACCCATATGCATATGATGCAATCAAACACGCATACCCATGCATGTGAGTCCCACATCACCACATGCATGCACACGTATGCACATATAAGCCATGGATGCCTCCCTTTTATCCCACAATGTAAGGGACCAAGCTCGAGAGAGAGAGATGTTGACACAAGGTGGTGAAGGGTTTCTCCCTCTTCCTCCAAGGCCATTAGTGATGGATAGGAAATGGAAACCCAATGGAGAATTAGCTCCAAATTGCCCTAGATGTGATTCTTCCAATACCAAATTCTGTTACTACAATAACTACAGCTTGACACAGCCTCGTTACTTCTGCAAGAATTGTAGAAGGTATTGGACTAAAGGTGGGTCCCTTAGGAATGTCCCTATCGGCGGTGGTTGCCGGAAGTATCGTCGAGGGAGGGTGAGGATATCAAGCACCTCCACCACTTATGGTGGTTCTACCTTTCTTGATCGCTCTAGGCTTCCTTCGGATGCTTCTGTTGGGAATTTGTATCAATCGGATTCAAGCTCCATGGCTACTTCCGGTGAACGTGATGCTTCTACCATCGATCTTGCACTGCTTTATGCTAAGTTCTTGAATCATCAACCGGCAGATCAGTCTGACCCTAGACTTGTAATGCCCGAACAACTACCACAGCCACTGCCGCCGCCGCCGCCGCCGCCGCCACTGCCGTCAAATTCTGATCCTCATTTCCAAGTTTTTATAGGAGAATTTGACATGAATCATAAGTTTATGGGTTTAGAAAGTAATTGTTGTGGATTGCAACCATTGGCCACTGAAGATGGGGTGGTCCAAGACATGTTCTGGTCGAATCCTTCTCTTGTTCCACCTCATCCTCCATTGCCCAACTCTAATTTTCAATGGCAGGTGACACACACGCAGAGGTTTGAATCTGTAGCCGAAGATGAGACAAGTTTTTATTCAAACCAAGTAAATGGTGGTAATAACTGGAGCTCCTTCGATCTGCCTGAGTTGTGAATTAATTAATCCATCTCCTGGAGACCCTTGAGTGCAATTTAGAGGTTTTGATTTCTTCTTCTTTGATATACATACTTCTCTGCCATTATTACTTTACTGTTATATCATAAAGCTACAGATAGATCATGGCTTGTATAATGTAAAACTTTTTCTTCATGAAAATAACCGATTTATGGCATGACTTCTCTGAATCTGATTTTTGGAGTTTTCTATGGTTGAACCCTAGAAGAAGAGAATGCAGCTCCACCACCGTGAAAATCCTACATTGAAGTGTGTAAGTTGAGAATTTTTTCGACCAATAGGAATAATATATGGTAGAGGGTGGATCTTGGTGCAACGGTGAGGTTGCTCTATTGTGACCTAATAGTTGCAAGTTAGGAAACAACCCTATTTACGAAGCAAAAGTAAGGCTGCTACATTACGAGTTTATGACTCTTGCCAAACTCTGAGGCAAGGCTGCGTACATTATGAGCTTATGACCCTCCCCTGACGGCAGTGGCAAGAGTCTTGTGCACTCAGTACTTATTTATTTATTTAAGAATGATGATATATAGTAACTAACCATCTATAAACCCTAAACCCCTATCCAAGTGAGAGACGGTTTGATGCAACTACCTAAAGCCAATATCTTTTACTATTTTCCAATGATAATGTAAGAAAAGGCATCTCAAGGGCATGCATATTTACAAAATGAAGGTAGTGAAAGTACAATGATATGAAGAACTTATTGAGGAGGTGGTTCATTCCTGAGTAAGTTGCAATTGATCCAAAGCTCCCTTGGTTTGCAACTGCTCCAAAGTTTATGATTGTCTCCTTTAATTCATAGGAGGCAATAGAAGGTTGCACTTAGGAACAATTTGATTTAACATTTTTCTAAAGAAACTGCCATGATTCAATCCTTGCCGATTAAAGTAATACATAGATACATCAGGCAAAAATTGTTCCATTTAAGATCAAGACCATAAAATTTGAGATCAGTCTTGGGATCGGTCAAGGTCGATATTGATCTGGATCACCTTGAATTGGATCGTATCAAACAAATTTACCTTACTTTTCAATAAAATCATTTTTATTACCATTTTACTGCTTTGCCTTATTAGTGGATTGGTTAGGATAGGGAATCAGTTAGGGGTGCAAATTCAGCTTTGAGTCTGAAGAAGGTCTGGGTTGAAAATTTTTCTGGCTATAAGTGAGGGCCGGGCCGGGCCAGGATTGAGGCCTCAGATTGAGCTCGGCCCAGTCCAGCCTGATCCAGATTTAATATAATAAGTAATTAACTAAATTAAATAGATATATTCATTCCTCATCTCTCGCATTAGTCAAAGCCCTAATTTGCACAAAATTTCGTCGCTAAGGTCTCTCCGGCATCCTTCCCTATCTCTCACACTTCAACAGTCTAACTCTTATCAGAGCTTCCAACGGTTCAACTTTATCGCATTTTCTCTTAATCTTTTGGTTTTGCTAAGCACATTGAAACAACTTCACAACAACCTCCCTGGCTTACTTGAAGTCTTAGAATTTTGAGGATAAAAAAATAATCTTTGTGAGGTAAAAATGCTTAGAAGGAATAAAAATAAGTGAATTTTTACTCTCTATAATTCAGAGTCAATAAGGGTCAGCTTGGCCTTGAATGGCTAAACACGGTTAGGGTCAATCAGGGCCAAGTTGGCTCGGCTTGATCCAATCAGGGCAGGTCAAGGTGGATTTGTCTGGGTCAGGGTTAGGCTTGGGTTGAGGTTTAGGCCTTGAGTCGGAGCAGATTCGGGCTTGGACCCAGTTAAGGAGACTCAGTGTTGGCCTAGCCCAACCCAACCCTGTTAGAGCTCTAGCCAGGATCGATCAAAGCCAATATCAATCCAATCCAACTGATACATGTTTGTAGATCCTAAAACATTCTTCCCCAAAAATCGAGAATTGATGTTTTGCCACAATCTTGGAGTTCCCTTCTCTTAGCGAGACAAGAGTAACGAGGACTCCAGTAAGCCAAAAATTATTGAACTGCAGGTTGATAAGGGTAAGAAATTAGTTTTTGTAAGAATCTGTGTTGAAATTTCATTTGGCACATTGATATTAGGGGTAGTGTTGGGTAATTGCATTAAAATTTCTTACAAAATTCAAATTACAATACATAGCTTTTGCAGTAGAAACTATGTTGTTGTAGTGTTGATCCTTAGCTGATATGAGATGAGGAGAAACTTGAAATAGATGTTGAATCACCACCACAACGACTGAAGAAGCTTCGAATAGAATAGAGGTTGAGTCACACTTGTAGTGTTGCCTTTAAGGTAATTGATGCCCTCTACTGCCAAGAGTTGTTCTGCACCTCTATCTCCAAGATAAAACAACCTCCCACTAGAAGATGAGATAGTTCTTCTAGTCCCTTCTAGGAGCAAAAAGCTACAGCACAGCAGCCCCCCTCTCACCATAAACTAGAATTAAAGAAAATGGAAGGAAGAGAAAGACTTGTATGGTTACAAAAAGTGGAAATGGATGGAATGTCAATGTGTGAATGTGTCTCTGCAAGGTATTTGGTCGGGTTTGTATAGATCCAAAACTAACCCTTGCACCCTATTGGATTCCCCAAGAGTAACCTCCAACTAATGGTAAGTTAATTGGAGAATAATGTCATATGGACATGAATTGGGAATTAATTCAATTTATTGAATCAATCCTAATCATTTCCTTAGCCCAACTCCTCACTCATGGTAGTGACCATGAATGGACTTTAGGGCACCCATGTAATGACATTGACCATTTACCTCCATTTGGTAATAACCTATGGCATTAATTAATTCTCTTTGCCCACCTCTCCACTCATGGTAATGGTCATGAATGGAATTTAGGGCTCCTATAGGGTGTTATTGACCATTTTCCACTACCTTGACCCCAAGGGTCCCACACCATAACTAGATAATCAAAACACATAAAAGGAAGACTTCATTTTAAAACTCAAATATAATAAAATTGATATCAAATCTAACAATCCCCCATAAGTTTCAAACGACCCAAAGGACACATGTGTTGTGACTGTATTAGACACTATAGGACGCATCGTTGTAGGTGTCTTTCGGACTTGAACCTACATTAGGTCTAATGAGTCGCGCCACAGAGTACTAGTAGAGTCAGACTCCTTGAACCTTTCCTCATTAGTGTAGCTGACCGAAACATCAACTACATCCCATAAGTTGACTTTTTGAGCTACCCATCATATACTCACTTTGGACTTTTGAACTGGCCATGTCCCTTACCTTGGACTCATGAATGTTTAGAGAACTTGCCTATAAGTTCTCATTGGTGGCGGTCACATCCCCTACATTCACTTAGGTTAGTTCCCGATGTGTATCACAATTAACACACTCCCATATTTCCTGGGATTTGACTAATTAAGAGCTTTACCGCTCAACCTTTCTCCTTGTGGTGGTACAACTATCATCATCTATATCTTGGAATGAATACTTAAGTAAGCAGATTACTGAACTGGTCATCCCATGACTTCGTTTGTACCCCTTGAACCTAATTCAGGCATTAAGCCTCTTCACATAGGTAGGGTGTCCATCACATGACCTAAGGATTAGGCATCACCCCCATTCTTGTAGATGCACTACACAAGTTCTTGACAGACATAAGCTTTGTGAACATGTCAGCTTGGTTACTTTCTGACTTCACATAATCGATAGCTATCATTCCTTCATCTATGTATTATCTCACAAGATTGTGTCTTAGGTGTATATGCCTCCTTTTACCATTCTATATCCAGTTCTTGGCTAGATGTATAGCCACTTGATTACCACAATGTAGTGATATCGATGACGTCGATTTTTTTCATAATAGAATATCCGTCATTAAGTTTCTAAGCCATTTGGCTTCCGTTCTTGCCTTTTCTAAAGCTATGAACTCAGCTTCCATGGTAGAGCCCGTCCCAGAAGATTGCTTTGTGGACTTCCATGAGATGGCACCGCCTGCTAGTGTAAATACATATCCACTAGTAGCTAAGGACTTGATTATATCCGAGATCCAATTTGCATCACAGTACCCTTCCAACACTGTCGATTTACCACTATAGTGCAAACTATAGTTTATAGTACCTTTTAGGTACCTCAGTAACCTATCAACCGCGCTCCAATGCTCCTTACTTGGATTGTGAGTATGTTGACTCAACTTTTCTACCATAAGGGCAATATCAGGATGTATACAATTCATTAGATATGTAACTGAACCAATAATTTGAGCATACCTTTTTTGGTTCACTGGTTCACCCAAGTTTCTTTTCAAATGACATCCCATATCAAAAGGTGTTTTACCGCTGAAACTTCATGGTACCAATACTTTTTAAGTATGTTTTCTATATAATGGCTTGGGATAGTGAAATATTATTCTCTTGCTTGGTGATCTTGATTCCATAGATCATATCTACCTCTCCTAAGTCCTTTATATCAAAACTAGACATAAAAAATTTCTTAGCTTGATTCATTATTTCCTAGTTTGTTCTCATTATTAGCATATCATCTATATATAGCAGTATGAATACGCCCTTACCACCATGAAACATGCTTTATAAACACATTTCAACGTTGTTCACAACAAAACCATTTGAAATTAGAACTTTGTTTAATTTTTTATGCCATTGCTTTGGCGCCTGTTTCAATCCATATAAGGATTTTCAAAGCTGACAAATTTTTTGCTCTTGTCCATTTACAACACAACCTTCTAGTTATTTTATATAAATTTTCTCCTCTAAGTCCCCATTTAAAAATGTCATTTTCACATCCATTTGATGGATGACCAGGTTATGTATTGACGTCATTGCTAACATAACCCTTACTATGGCAATTCAAGAGACTGGGGTAAATGTGTCAAGGTAATCAATGTTAGGCTTTTGCCTAAACCCCTTGACTACAAGTCTAGCCTTGAAACGATCAAGTGACCTATCACTTTTTTGTTTCTTTCTAAATATCCACTTGGTTTCCAAAGTTTTGGAACCAATTGGTAAATTTACCAATTCTTAAGTATTATTCTCCAAGATTGAATCTAGCTCGCTCTTGATTCCCTCCTTCCAAAAGATGGCATCCGATGATGTAATAGTCTCTTTATATGTAAGAGAATCCTTGTCTACTAAATATACAAGTCACTCATCATTCGAATTTTGGGTCTTTTGAGTCCTTTGCTCATTCTTGGTTGACTTTCATCACTATTAGCCAATTCTTGATCAGTAACCCTTTCATTTGACTCCATTTCCCCATAAGTCAATTGACTATCTTTACTTGTAGGTAAGTTAGACTTAAACGAAAATATGTTTTCAAAGAACTTAACATCCCTTGATTCTATGATGCTATTTGTTTCAATAACATCATCCAAGGCTTTAATCACCATGAACCGATATGCAGTACTATTTGTAACATACTCCAAAAACATACAATCACATGTTTTTTGTATTAATTTTCTTTTTTTGGTATTCGGTAATAATACCTTAGCCAAACAACCCCAAATCCACAAGTGTTTTAAACTTAGTTTCCTTCCAAACCATTTCTCAAATGGAATTATATCAGTCTTGTTATATGGGATTCTATTTGATAGATAACATGCCGTTAGCATAGTTTTCCTCCACATATCAAGTGGTACACTTGAACTCAATAACATAGAGTTCATCATCTCTTTAAGAGATCTATTTTTCCTTTCGGAAACCCCATTGGATTCTGGTTGGTTCAGAGCTGTTATTTCATGGATAATTTCATTTTCCTCATAAAACTTATCAAGGTTAAAATACTCAGTCCTTCTATCAGTTCTAAGTCTTTTAACCTTCTTGTCAAGTTGATTTTCAACTTCCATTTTGTAAAATATAAATGTTTTTCCAGCCTCAAACTTTGATTTGAATAAATAAATCATGGTATACCTGGAGTGGTCATCTATGAAGGTTATGACATAGTTGTTTCCTCCCCTAGATTCATATGACTTATAGTCACTCAAGTCACTATGGATCAATTCCAAAAAATCACTCTTTTTGTCCACAATTTTATAAGGCTTTTTGATTAACTTTGCCTCTATACAAGTTGTACACTTGTTCACAGGGGGTTCCACCATATTGGTGATCATGTCTAACTTGCATAGTTTGATGATATACTTCACACTACTATGACCCAACCAACCATGTCACAAATTAAAAGAATCAGTAGAGACAAAAATTTAAGCAGAAGAAGTACTAATTTTCTCAATTACAATATTTTCAACGCTTAGTACAAATAACACCTCACTAAGGTATTCCTTCCCCACAAATACATTATTCCTAGTGATAACCACCTTATCACTCTCAAAAGCTAGTTTTATTCCTACTTTATTAAGCAAAAGAACTGAAATTAAATTACGCCTAATGTTCGGCATATGGAGGACATTGGTGAGAACCATAGTCTTCCCTGAAGTGAGCTTCAATATTACTTTTCCTTTCCCCATAATAAGGGCACTTTGAGAATTTCTCATGAATACCTTTTCATCTCCCATACTCATGGAATAAGAGAAGAACATCTTCAGATCATCACAAATGTGCCTTGTAGCACCAGCATCCAATACCCAATCCTTTGGTTTTTCAACCAAATTTGCTTCTGTGACCATAGCTACAAAGACGTTGTCTTCAACTAGGTTCACCTTTTCAGATTTTTTCTTCTTAAATCGGTAATCTTTCTTGAAGTGCCTTAGCTTACCGCACTCATAACAAGTGATTTTTTTTTTCTTAAAAGAAGGCTCATCATTGTTTTGACAATTCTTCCTTTTCTTGTCTTGTTTGTTGGTTTCTACCAAGTTCGCTTTTAAGTGTTTCTCCCTAAGGTCTTTTTCGCCCTTATCCTTATTCTGGTTCTTTTCCTCAATTTTGATCCTTACAAATAACTGGTCCAAGGTCAACTCTGTCTTCTTGTGTTTCATTGACAACTTAAAAGCATCCCAAGAATATGAAAGCTTTTCAATCAAGGCACCGATCACAAATTCTTCTGGTAGAACCCTTTTTTCCTTTGCTAGCTTTCCAACCAAGATTTGAAATTTATTAATTGGGTTCAAAATGGTGTCACTATCTTTCATAGTAAAATTTAGAAAGTTAGCCACCAAGTACTTCTTTGAGCTAGCATCCTCAAGAGAGTACTTATTTACCAAAGCATTCCAAATCGAATACGCATACTCCAATGAACTATACACATGGTATAAGTCATTGGATAATGCATTCAATATTCGATTTTTGCATTGGTAATCCACTTGAATCCAAGCCACCCTTTTGCCCTCCTTTACAAGATCATTATTTTTTTCGGGCATAGGTTCAGTCAAGGCAAATACCATCTCAATTTGGGTAATGTAAACATCATTTGGCTCCACCATTTGAAATTTTGACCTCCAAACTGCTCAATTTTGTCAAATTCAATGGCAATCCTCATCTTAACCAAATTCGGGATAAAATCAGTTACCGATGGGATAATATTAGTGGGAATTGAATCAATGGTGGATAAATAAGGAATCCTCTTACCATTGTGACTAACATGAACCCCGCCTCCTTGGTTGTTGATTGTTCCTTCAACATTGATGTTTGAAAGATCTCCTACGTTGATAGTTCCATCAACGACATTGTTGTTTGAAGCATCACCTATGATAGTGATTGAAGGGTCATCATTGTTGTTAGAGTCATCACCTCTATTGAGGGTTGCATCTCCAAGATCAGCAATGGGATCTTACAACAATCAATTACTTTAAACTTGTTGGGTAATTATATTATAATTTCTTACAAAATACAAATTGCAATATAAAGCTTTTGCAGTAGAAACTATATTGTTGTAGTGTTGATCCTTAGCTGAAATGAGATGAGGAGAAACTTGAAATAGATGTTGAATCACCACCACAACGATTGAAGAAGCTTCGAACAAAATAGAGGTTGAGTCACACTTGTAGTGCTACCTTTAAGATAATTGATGCCCTCTATTGCCAAGAGTTGTTCTGCACCTCTACCTCTAAGATAAAACAACCTCCCACTAGAAGATGAGGTAGTTCTTTTAATCCCTTCTAGGAATAAAAAGCTACAGCACAGCAACCCCCCTCTAACCTTACACCAGACTTGAAGAAAATGGAAGGAAGAGAAAGAGTTGAATGGTTACATTAAGTGAAAATGGACGGAATGTCAATGTGTGAATGTGTCTCTACAAGGTATTTGGTTGGGTTTATATAGACCCAAAATCAACCCTTGCACTCTCTTGGATTCCCCAAGAGTAAACTCCAACTAATGGCAAGTTAATTGGAGAATAATGTAATATGGACATGAATTGAGAATTAATTCAGTAAATTAAATTAATCTCAATCAATTCTTTAGCCCACCTCCCCACTCATGGTAGTGATCATGAATGGACTTTAGGACACCCATATAATGACATTGACCATTTAACTCCATTTGGCAATAACCTATGGCATGAATTAAGTTGCCCACCTCTCCACTCATGGTAATGGCCATGAATAGAATTTAGATCTCCCATTGGGTGTTATTGACCATTTTTTACTACCTTGTTGGGGTCCCACACCATAACAAGACAATCAAAGCACATAAAAGAAAGACTTCATTTTGAAACTTAAATAAAATAAAATAGATATAAAATCTAACAGGTAACCATAATTTGTCCAGAACGCAATTGGTAGAGTACTTTTATATATTATCCAGCCCTATCGTCGAGCAAGATTTTAAGACTCAGGATCGATCTCTACCAATATTGATCCGGATAAGATTGATATCTTATTTGGATAATTTCACCCTTATATCTTACCAATGAATCGGTCTTAGCTGATATCAATTCGACTTGAATTTTAAACTATGCTATCGATCAAGTGATGTAGCTAGTGTCGGTTCTGGTATCCTCAAAACCTTAAACAATTTTCAGCTTAAGTAGGGGTGTCAATCGGTCGATTTGATTCGATTTTGATAGGATTGAATCAATTTCAATTTAGGAATGAAGAAGATCAAAACTAATCCATTAAAATTTTTTAGTTTTCGATATGTTTCAAAAGAATGCTAATATGACCAAGTCTTGAATAAGCCACCCTACCAAAAAATAAATAAATAGATAAGCCACATGTGAACCACTTTAGGTCACTTAGAGAGGCCATGCGTGAAACTTAAGGCTTAATTTATTTAACAATATTACCCACCTTGTTTGAGCTTTCCCCTAGTTTTTCCAACGATTCATGTTTTATCATCGCTCGTTGATAAAAAAAAAAAAAGGAACTTTAAAATCTTAAAATGATATATGAAAAACTAATGAAGATACATGATTGGATGATAACCTAAATAATGTAATTACTAAATTTCAATTCCATCAGACATTGCCACTTGGTAAAAACCACTTTAGTTGGATCTCCACTCAATTATTTATTTATTTTTTAAAAGCAAATTCACCAACCTTCTAGTCCAATTTTCTTGTTCAAAACACATATGAGCCATGTGCTTAATTGTATTTAAAACAGGAGATTTCACCAGTTTTAATATTTTTGATAATTTAGGCCTAAAGCCACCACTTTCTTTAACTAATAAAAAAGAAACTTTTTAGGCATATGAAGGTTAATTTTCTTGTACAAGATGTAGACCTCCATCCATTTCCATTTCTAAGTTTCTATCACATCAAGAGTAACAGTGAAAATACATTACATGGGCCTAGGAATGCTAAGACTAGAAAGTTGAGGACCAGACTTTCTATGATTCAATGATTATAAGTGGAGGAAAAGAGGAAGGATCTGAATTAATGGGTATTTGGCAGCCAAAATGGGCTTTTTAGCTTTACAAAATTGGGGCCCAGCCACCGCCATCCACTTGTCTCCATGCAAAATAGTCCTTCTTTACTGTGTCATTCTGTCTTGGAAAAGAAAATTTGTGGTTCAAATGAAACAAACCTCACCTCATCATGTAGGAATTTAAAATTTGTGACCCAACAACACAAGTCACTAGGGATAAAAGTCTTCATATCCCTCTTGAAGGGTTGAAGTGGTCATATACAGACTTGGATAGGTGTAGATAAAGGCTGAGTAGTCAACCATTGTTAATCTGGGCTTACAGAGGTTCAATGGATAATATCCTTTGACAGAATTGAGATAGAGGGGTTCTTTTTTGGTTTTTTCTCGTAAGAGAGAAAAAGAGAGAGAGGTTCAATGGATAATAGCTTTTGACATTTTCTGATATCTACTCTAATGATCTTCACCCACGGTTTGGTAAACCTTCCAATTGGCACAAATCTACGGCATGCCAGGTCTTTTACGGATACACATTTGTAAGTTGCATATCCAATTAAGTCACAGTACGAACAATTGGCAAACGTATTTAATGAGTTGTAGTGTACAAAAATTTCATGCTTATCAAGAGGTCTTGAGTTCGAGTCTCTTGGCTGTTATCTACTTCCCCTTCCTACTTAAAGAAAAAAATAATAATGATAAGAGTCATAATCTAAGCTCTCTACGATCTGATACTTAATCTAGATTGGATTATTTATCCTTATTTTCCTTTTAAAAATTAGATTTTCTTACCTTCAAGAATGTTGGACCGTATTAATCTATCAATACAAAATCGATCAAGAATTGATATCAATCATGGTCAATATCAATAGGATCTGGCAACACTCCAAGCTAGCCAAGGATAGACCCTACAACTGCTAGGAGGACTGCTAAACCAACACAGAAGGGACCCAAAACATATATAGGCAATTACACACTAGAAAAATCACAAGGACATGTCCAATGGAGGTTGGAGGGCCCAAAATAGAAGAGATCTTCGCCAAGCTGGGGAAACAAAAACCAAGACAATCATATAGAGCAATACGTAAACCTCCCTAGAGAGACTCCACCAGCCAAAACAATCATCTGGAAGAGGACAAAATGGGATGCACAGTGATGTCTAGAATATTGTTATACATGCATGATACATGAACATACACAGGATATGTGTTACTAGAAAAGAGAGTATTTAATTGAATTATTGTATCCAAAAAATAATTGTCAAATTAAATTTTGAAATATGACACATAGTTAATCTAGAACATGTCGTATCTATCCACATATCAGAATTGATACATCATCTCTCCACATGATATAATGGATGCCTTGTGACATTTACAAAAATAACATGACATAATTGATGCCTCATGACATTTGCAAAATTAACATTTTTTTTACCCTTTTTTTTTGTTTGAAGTTTTAAATTTTAATTTAATTGATGTTCCTAAAAGACGAAGAAAAACAATAATCATACGGATTTAGATCCTCTCTAATTCTTTAATTTAAGGCATTTGAGTGGTTAAAATGGATTTGAATGCCAAAAAACTTCTACAACTATTGGATTTTACAAAATATACAGTTGTTGTATGCATTGAAAGAATTGGACAGAAATTACATAATTAAGAATTAGAGAGGATGAGGATCCCCTATCTGACAAAGGAGAGAAGAGGAACATGTAGTTACTGCAAAATTGAGAGGGTTTAATTGCAATTTAACCTACTTTAATTCTAAGCCAAGGAATAGATAGTGTAGATATCATTAGGCCAGAAAACTTAGAGGGCCTGATCTATATGGACTCTGGACCATCATCTTGATGAACAAACATTAATTAAAACATTATAAAGACTTAGGAGAAGGAAGGAGCTCAAAGATGAAAGTCCAATATGAACAGTAAAAAGTAAAAATGTATGACCTGTTGTGAAGTTTAGTAGTAGTAGTCTAGTAGTAGTCTGGTGGGGGCTGAGCTATGGCGGCGTTACTAGTCTTCCCAGTCGCCTCCACCCCCTACATAAATGAAGACGTACACTATATGGGCCACAAACTTTACATTCGAGTTTGGCATTTGACCAAAATGGAGTTCTCTTTCTCTATGGTAACGGGTGTCAATTCTAAATCAACACCGATTAGCTTGATCGAGCATGATCAAGAAAACTCAAGGATACCAAGCTCAATCAAGGCCGAATAATATTCAGTCATCACCCAACCAAGACTGATCACGTAAGAACCTGACTTAGTCTGATCAAGTCTGATTATTGCTGAATTGCTATTGTAGATGAATTTGATTAATCAGTCAAAACTTTTACTATCAATGAACCCTTTTGCATAATTCAAGTTTTTGAAAATTGAATCGTTTAATTAATATCCATTTATATATAAAAGACTGAATAAATCATTTATGATCCATCAAAGGTCTGTTTAACTCGTTATTATTGATATTCCAATTAAAGATCAATACCTTGTCATCCTTTTATAAATGGAACCATGTCTAGCTTAGATGTATGTTTCTCGTCTGATTGGATTGGCCACATTTAATGCAGTGTCAAAAGGCCACAAGAAAGGTCATTTGCACAGCTCGATACTACTTCCCACAACCATTCGTTCGCTGGGTTGCCGTGGCCGGTGGCCGGTGGCCCCTCTCCGCTCCTCTTACTTCCTTAGCCAAAGTCAGCGTGCCGACGTTTCCTTTGACCGCACGTGGCTTTAATTTGTGAAAGGCACAAAGCAAAGCAATGCAGCGTAACGGGACGCGACCGCACTATTCAATCAAGGCTTTCCAACCCCTGAAAGGGTTGTAATCTAATCTGATATCGGTTGACCCTAAATTTTGGTCCCAACCAACCACTATCCCTACATATAAGTTTCTGTACTTGTAAGTCTAACTCTAATTAATGCCTATTAACATAATTAATTAATTAATTAATTAATTAATAATCTTGCTCTAATGCCCACATGGCCATGAAGGATGAAATCTCTTTAATAAGCATATAGTTCTACCAAAAAAAAAAAAAAAAACAAAAAATAGCCATATAGTTTTACCATGTGGTATGTGATTTGTTTTTGAGTTTGATTTTGATATATTTTTCGAGTTCAGCCACTATTTTAGGATCCTAAAATATTTTTTTTTATTAGACGAAATTGATAATACTTTTTCCTTGTTGTGCGCTCTTTTTCCCAACCATTTGAGAAGCCATAGTCAAGTTTCTCCTTCATCATGGCTGAGGATGAACTTGATCCTATATTCTATATATATTTTTATAGCATTTGCTAGGGTATTTAATGGTTGACTTACTATATCACTTTTCCATAAGGTAGGATTTTTTTATTTTTATTTTTTTGGTAGAAATTCTATGAGGCAGGATTAAGAGCTCATCAAATTACACCTTAGATGGCTAATTGGGGAACCTTTTGCCTTATATTTTGTGGGAGTGAGGATCCTACTCCAACATATAGTTGGGGTCCTTTCTAGCTATGTTTTTCATTTACACAGCATGTAGCATTGTTGGTGAGTTGGTTCAAATTATATAGATAAATTATTTATTTCATTAGCTAACAATATATGATTCAACATTACTCCAATACTTTTCAAATTATTTAATGGGTCTCATTTGTTGCTATCAAAATGCTGAAGTAAGTAGTTGTAACCTTCTTTGATTGTCTCATTAATGCCCACAAATTATTTAATAGGAGTAAAAAAGAGTTTTCAACATGAAATGTGATTTGTCATTATGCCATTAGTAAAAGTCGTACATTTTTCAAGTAGACATATAAAGATACACAAATTTACCCCCATTAGAAAAAAAAAATGTATTATACTAAAATGATGGATCTTTTTTTTTTTTTTCATAATGACGACATAGTAGGTGTTGGAATCTTATAATAAGGCTTATCTCGGAAGGTTTTTGTTTTGTTTTCCTTCGTCGTTTTGGTTTGTCTTCCTAGATAAATCTTGTTCTTTTGTAAGAATATTAATTATTGGCTTTTTTTTTCTCTACTGTTGTGCAACTCCCTGTGAAGAACATAAATAAATTTGAACTCTTTTGAGTTCCAAAAGAGACAAACAAGTAAATTCGTAATTTTTGTTATATATATATATATATATATAATTTTTTTTTTTATTGTTTCTGGCTAGAGCTTGATGTTTTTAAGAGATAACTCACCTTAACTAGACCATTACCTCATTTCTTAATTTTTCCTTATAAATTTTAGGGGTAGGGTTTCCTACACTTTCAACATTGAGAAGAATCTGCACACAACAACCAACGGATGTTTTGAAAAAAATGTATCATCCATGTGGAGCTCACATTTTCAAAATAAATAAAAATAAGAATTAAAAAAAAAAAACATGTGAGAGGGGACAGCATAGCGATATTTTTCCTTAAATTTTATTAAGAAATTCCTGTCATTGTTGTATTATTTTATAATATATAATTAGTTGTATCATGTTAACCTCAACACAATCCATATACCTAATGCATCATATCGTTTCATAGTCCGGTTGGCCGGTTCTTTTATTATGCCATACTCATGTTGAGACTTTTGACCAATTAATAATAAATAATTATGCTTTGGAAGCAGTTTATGTTAAATTTGTTTCTTAACAAGACATGAACAAACTCAGCAACGTCAGAACCGTCCAATACATTTATTACGCTAAATAAAATATGACCTTCAAATATTTCAAAGGCCATATCATACACATTTTTTTTAATTAATTAGCTAATGATAGCCCAAATTCAACGTCACCAAGTGGTGCCAAATCCCTAATTGATTTAAGTCAACTAATTAAAATGATTAGTTGAACAAAACCATCCAATTAGAGTGATTCCTAAACTGCCAAAATTGATTAAGTTGTTAAAAGCAGCAGCATGGGGATTGACGATAGAGCTGGAGGGTTGGATCATAAATGGGTTTCTAGATCCGGTCAATTCCTTGCACATCTTTGCAAGTTGGATTTGGATCGATCCTCATGCTTCATGATGTGTTTGAGTCCGGATCAGGGTTTTAAATCTTGGGAATTTTCCTTTACTTTTGATTTGATATTGATACATAATTCGATCAATTTGATACTGGTACTTGAAACCCTGATCGGGGTCATATTCATGTATGAGAACCATTTTTGTATGCCATGTGATTCATGCATAACCCTAGCTCCAAAGACCAATGCTATTGAAAGCAAGGCTCTAAGACTCGAGATTGGTCTTGGGATCGGTCAAGGTCGATACCATTTTGATACCAATCTGATACTGGTACTTAGAACCCTGTTCAGGGTCATATCCATGTATGAGAACCATTTTTGTATGTCATGTGATTCATGCATAACCCTAGCTCCAATGACCAATGCTATTGAGTGCAAGGTTCTAAAACTCGAGATTGGTCTTGGGATGGGTCAACGTCGATACCATTTTGATACTAATCTGAATTGATATGGATTGAACCATATCAGACATATTTAACCCTAATTTTAATAAAAATTAATCTTTTATTACATTTTAACTCTTGGACTATACCCGTTCATATATTATGATTGAAAAAGTCAAGATCAAAGATTGATCAAGGTCGATATTGACCGATTCAATCCATTTTTCAGAACCATGATTGAGAGAGAGATTGAGTGGAGTGGGCCTCAGATTCTCTCCGCTCGTTAGACATGTTAGCCATCAAATGCCACGATAGACATCCCAGCAATTAGAGAGGATCTAAATCCGAGCCCATGTGTAGTTGTGTAGATGACAAAACGTATGAGAATTGTTTTCATACATTTATGTGATTTGGATTCCGTTTCTTTGCATATTGCCCCAAGGGGTTAGCGCAGTTGGTTTTGAGAGGACACGGTACTCCGCCTCAGGTAGCAAGATTCCCTGATCAAACCTTTACCGCTACACTTAACTTCTTAGGGTCACCGTACAAGAGTTTCTATCTGACTGACCCAGTCCTATGTAAACTATATCACAGTGACCCCAGGACCCAAGGATTAGTCGAGTCAAAGATCCAGACACCCAAAATGGATGGTAGATGGGCATGGGCGGATTACCCATCTGGTCCGCTTCATTTTATGCCCCAAATTGAAAAGCGTAGTAGTTGACATGGCAAGCAACACGTAGAAAAATAGTAGATGTCAGGCATGCAAATTGGATCTTTCAGTTGAAAACAATGAAAGGAAAAAACACGAGTTAGAGAGAGAAAATGTCTGCTGTTTTTTAGAGAGAGAAAGTCAAAGGGGGGGGGGGAGGACGGAGGTGAATCGGTGATCACTAAATCAGTGATCACCGTCACGACTCCACCTAGGCACCGAAGGAAGGAAGGAAACAACCTCCATGCGCCATTAAATGAATATGACTCGGTTTCCGTTGTATACAGTTGTTCTTTTATCAAGACAAAAAGTAAGGGAACTCCAACCTATAAGACTTTTTTAATTAAAAAAAAGTTGTCAGCTAAACCCATTAAAGAAAAATTCCGTGTTTTGACTTTCTCAATTTTGAATTTCTCTCTCTTCTTTCTCTCTCTTCCAATGATATAAAACCAAGTCTCAACTCTCAACTATGCCAACTTCCTCAAAACGGGTCTGCTCAACCCCTGACTACTTTCACCTTTCCTACTTTTTATCAAGAAATACTCAACGCCTCCTCTCCCAATCTTTCTCTTACTACCTCTATATAGAAAACCCTTTCTGGGTTCTCTTTACTTCCTATTTTGAGATCTGGGTTAGCGTTTGTTTCAGTTTTTATCAATCTCTTAAGTTTTTGAGCTTCTCTTCTCCTTCAATATAGATGGATGATATAGATATTCCATCTTATTTTCTATGTCCAATCTCTCTCCAGATCATGAGAGATCCAGTGACTATGTCTTCTGGAATAACTTACGAGAGGGAGTCCATAGAGAGATGGATATTCACCAGCAAGAACGGTACATGTCCAGTCACAAGACAACCCTTATCTGATACAGATCTGACTCCAAACCATACACTCCGACGATTGATCCAAGCATGGTGTACTCTCAATTCTTCCAAAGGTATCGAACGATTCCCAACTCCAAAACCACCTGTCGATAAAGCCCAGATCGTCAAGCTTCTCAACGAAGGTAGATCACAACAACACCAGATGAGATGCCTCCGAAATCTTAAATCCATCGCCGGAGAAAGCGAGAGGAACCGTAGATGTTTGGAGTCTGCAGGTGTAGTTGAGTTCTTGGCTTCAATCATAAACATAGAAGATCATGGAACTATTGATGAAGCGTTGGACATTCTTTATCATCTCCAGATCTCAGAGGTTGGTCTCAAGAACCTCATCAATGGCAAATTCATGGAAACCTTGTTTCTGGTTTTGGAACAAGGGAGTTATCGGTCTCGGGCTTATGCTGTAATGCTTCTGAAATCCATGTTCGAGCTTGCAGATCCAATTTACCTGATGAACATAAAAGTGGAACAGTTTGTGGAGATTGTGAACGTGTTGCGTGATCAGATCTCACAACATGCAACCATGGCTGCATTACAGGTCATGGTGGAGCTTTGTCCATGGGGTCGAAACAAGATTAAAGCCGTAGAAGCCGGCGCAGTTCCGGTACTGATCGAGATTCTTATCGAGGTAACAGATCAGAGGAGGGTTTGTGAGATGGTTTTGGTTGTGTTGGATCGGTTATGTAGATGTGCAGAAGGGAGAGCTGAGTTGTTCAAGCATGGAGCTGGAATTGCTGTGGTGTCAAAGAAGATACTTAGGGTTTCTCATGTGGCAAGTGAAAGGGGAGTGAGGATATTGTCTTCCATCTCTAGGTTTTCTGCGACTTCAAATGTTCTTCAGGAGATGTTGCAGGTTGGGGTTGTTACTAAGTTGTGTTTGGTGCTTCAGGTGGATTGTAGTCTCAAGACCAAGGAGAAGGCTAAGGAGATGCTTAGGTTGCACTCTAGGGTTTGGAAGAACTCATCTTGTATCCCTGTCCATTTAATCTCTTGTTATCCATCATCTTCTAGAGATATCCATAACCACACATAAATATTGAGGGGGAGAAAGATTTTGCCCTTTGTTTACAAAACGTACTGGATAAGGTATAATACATGCATGCATGGACATGGAAATTCCTGTTCAGCACAGAAGAAATTTCCCTTGAATAGAAGTTTGTTCTCCATGTTTTTGCAAGTCTTAACTTAGGGAAAATCTTCTTGTTACTAATTAGCTTGGTGAAAAAAAAGAAGTTCTAACTTTATTTTTTACCCTTTTGGTATGATACATAATTTTTTTTTTTCCCGATGACAAAATTGAGAATAGTTTTATCCTTTGCATACAAAACTTAATAAGATATACAATCGAGGTAGGAAATTTCTGTCCAACACAAAAGAAATTTCCATTGAAGAGAAACTTGTTGGTCTCCTTGTTTTAGCGAATTTTAATTTAATAGAGAAAATCTTACTGTAATCAAACTTGCAAAGAAGAAGAAGTTGTAATAATCTTAAATTTTTTTTTTTTTTTACCTCTTGCATAAAAAAGAAATCTTTTTTTTTTTCTTAAACCTTTTTTGTATAACACATTTTTTTAAAAGTAAAATCTTGTCATTTAACATGTCAAAACAGCCAATGATTTGTTTTTAGGCATACGAATAGCTACTTGGTGTGCGGTCATTGCACTCAGGCATCCACCCAAGGGGATAAAGTGGTCTTTTCTCCATCCCCTATGTCTAGACGTAGGAGGCAGGCATGGGTCTTTTCCCTTTGTCTTTATCTCCTTGGGAACAGATTTTCCCTAGGAACAACTCAAAACACATGTAAAATAATGAAAACTCTTGATAATGACCTAATGGTGAACGACATCTCGATAGGTTTTTTTTTTTTGTAATGTATTTATTACTTGATATCTTTGTCACTTCTAGTTTGTCGTATTCCAAAAAAAAAACCTTTAAGATGGGCATATAAAAGAGTTTTCAAAAATAAGCTAAAAATGATATATCATTATGTCATTATCAAAATGTGATTTATTTATTTTTTGGTAAAATTAAATTTATTCATTAGAGTATGGAAAACGAGCAATTGTTGTGCTATAAGACTCTTTCAACCATGGAGTGAAATTTGGCCATACTGTCGTACACACTTCCGACATAGCTTTTAATTCCTTGCTAAGGAGTTAGCACATAACTAATCTCCCTAGGAATACAATGAAAGGAACAAGCTCTAAAATATGATGAAAAATGCAAGATATCTTCCTTGACGAACTGAACCACCAATAATATCATTGTCATGCACATTTTTCAGTAGATATATGAAATAATACTATTACCCTTATTGTGAAAATTTTATGTCATGCTAAAAAAGCTAAAAAAGGTAAAAAAATAAAATTATAATTTATTTAACACCTTAAAGAGTGTCAATAAAAAAATTCCTTTAATTTATGTTTCAACCTTTTAAGATTGAGATCAATAAGAGAAGTACCATTATCGACCGATTGATAATTGTGACTGTGTGTTGGGATGGGAAATGAGTTTTCAGTTACATTCATTTCCATTCAAATTCTTAATTGGCCTACTTTAGTACATCTTCTTATTTTATTAAGAACAAAAAGAGATTGAAAAAGTCAACAGTAGGAAATTGAGATCATGGTCTTCCCTTAAGTTTTGACTCCAAATATTCTGGAATTGTGGTTAGGTATGGCTCTCTTCCTTGGAGGGCTGGGACTGAGAAAAGCCCCCATTAATAGGAACAAGGACAACCATAAAAAAGAACTCTAGCTAGCTAGGCTGGTGATCCAGACCTGTAAGGTCCAGCCAGCCATGGCTAAGGGTATGATGGTTAGAGTAGGTTTGGCCTAAGATTGATCCTACTTGCCTTGGTGCCAAGTCCAACCACTTCCCATATGATAGTGATCCTCCTTTCATGAAACAGAGAATAAAATATATGGGAATATAGATCAAATGGAGAAGTTTCTTGTATTCAAGAGGAAACAGCCCAGCCTTCTATGTAGACTTCATCAAATGAAGTGATTGCTTCTTTAGAGAGTATATATAAATATACTAACAGAGACGCTAGTTTAGCCGACCCAGATTATGTCCACGTTAAACAAAATTTAAATTTGAAGACTTGGGGGAAAACGTAAGCTTTGGTGCTGGAAATTAGGAATTCCATTTCTTCCATCACTCTTCTATGTTGGATTTGTCAGACTTATATATTTAAAACTAAACCTTACAAAGTGCTCTAGGTATTTCTTTATTTATTTCTTCTCCAGTTTCAATGGTGGAGGTGGAAGGAAAAATACAACATTGAGTCATAGATGATCAGAAAAAAAAAAAAAACATTGGGAAACCTTTCATACCTTTAGGAGTCTGAACCACCCAACTAGGGGTGTCAATTCCAAGGCCGGCTGAGGTGCCAAACAATTTCGTCAATAAGAGCTCTTGGGAGTCATCAGCTTGTTATCCCCGATGTACCTTTGATCAGTTGAGCGAGAGCCCCTCCATGCGGGATTCTCGGATCACTATGGTCAACTTTCATCTCTATTTGACCAGTCGACCTCACAGTTAGCAGGCTTATACCGTTATGCTCACGAGCGAAAAAACCCAAAAGCAGGTTGACCCGAACTGGATACTATTTAGTAGTTTCCAGTGTGAAAGTCCTACCTCATGGTCGTCCAACCGAGACCGATTGATTAATAGCTCGACTCTGCCTGACATGTTTAAAGCATGTTTAGAGCTCGTTTACTTAGCCTGTTAAGACTAATACTCAATTGACCATTTATAAATGGGACTATACGTAGTCTTTGAGGATCGATTACTTAAGGGGGTGTTTGGTTCGGTAAATCTTTGGGATGACATTCTTTAGAATGATAATTCTTAATTTTTTGAGTTGTTTGGTTCCACTAGGATGACCGTCATAAGTGAACATCCTACTTCCCATGAATAACCATATTACAAAGGAAGTGTTTCAAATCTGAGTTTACCTCAACACTTAAACTCAGATTTGAGCAACCTTTTTACCACCTAGTATAAAAAGAGAAAGCAGACAGACGTTCTCTACGGAAGTCAATATCTCAACCCGCGAGAAACATGTACTAGCCTCAAGGCAACCAAACGATTTTTCAAAAAGAAACATAATTCAGAAGAATATCTATCAAAAGATTAACTTTTATATCCGATACATACACCATTTGATTTACCGAACCAAACACCCAGACCAATCACAATGCAATCCTAAAGTAGGGAAGACGGATTATGCCCAATTGATTGACACTTCTACATCCAACCATAGAACTACTGTTCAGTCCCCTCATCATGTCTAGGTGAGCTGCTCTCTAGCTAACCCTTCTACTCCAGACTATCAGTCCAGATGAAAGAATGTAACTGGGGACTGAAAAGAACAAGAAGAAGACAAAAAAGGAGAACTAATAATTAACTTGGTCAACCTTCCATTAAGGACAACTGAACCAATGCTGCCATAATGAAAAATTCCCATTGTTTTGTTTTCAGAAGACCAATCACAGTTTAGGCCAGGCCCAAAGATTGTTACACATAATGGGCTCGGGCCGGGACTGAAATGAAGGCTAACAATCAATATGGCTGAACACAAGATCAACAAAACTATTATGCTTGGGCCCAGGACGATGGTAACATTCACTTTCATTCTCCTAGATTAGCATAATTTATTCTGGATTGACAAGTAATCAAACGAGTTACAGTCCATAAACTGAAAATTTTAATCGTGTGCTGCTCATTTGAAGCATAAGGGATGAAGATCTTTGTTAATTTCTTTGTCTAAGATAAATAAATAAAAGGAAAAATCAATTATTCATGAGATGAAGGAGTATCATATTTACTTTGTAAGTCCCCCTTAATGCGTTTTTTATTTTCTTGGAGAGAGGGATGCTTAATATCACCCCAGACGTCCTGGTGTCTTATGGGCCATATTACAGGCCCAAAACCCATCTGATTATTAAATGGGTGGTGGGCGTGTATATTTTAATCTAGTGGAATCCATAGACGCCAATCTCAAGAATAACTAGGGATGTAAGTGGATAGTTTCTATCAAAAATAAAAAAATAAAAAAATAGATAGTTGAAATAGATTTAAATTCCAATTCATGTCCATTCAAGGGTATCCATATTGGATCAATGGGTATTCGGATCTAAATCGGAATTATCCACCTATTAGATAATTCATTAATGATTATAAGGGTTCTTGAAGTTTAGACAGATTCTAAAGAATGAAGAAAAAAGCTAAGACAACTTAAAAAGATAGATTAAGAAAAAATTGTAATTATTAAGGGAAGGAAGGTCCAAATTTTATAAGTTAAAGAACAAAGGGATAATCAAAAATCCAAATTCGATCCACATCCATATCCAATCACATCCAATCCATATAGCTTGTAACAAGCCCCAGCCTCCCCTAATCTTTTGTTGCATTTGGGTGTAAATTGATTCTACCATGTATCTTTATAAAGCATTAATGAAAAATATTTATTAGGACCTTTGTTTGTTCAATTATTTTGGACCGTTGATAAAACAGTGGCAGATAAGAGGTAGATGGAAAGGTATGGCATTGATTAGTTAGGGCTTCAAATTTGACAGCTAACCCAGTACATATGGCATTTTTTTCCATTCAACGGTTCATGTTTGACATCTCTTATGCCACGTGGAAAAAACCAAGGGTGTGATGTTTCCTTCCCTACCTTTGATGAAGTGCTGCATATGTTAATATACAAAACCTGTGTTGGCGCCTTATGGGGACGAGGGGCTATCAGGCAACTTTCTTTGTTTTTTTTTTGGAAAAATTACATGATTACCCATTTTTAGGTTTCACTTTACAAAATTACCCACAAAAAGTTTTGGTAAACAAAAATACCCAAAATTAGGTTTGAGTTTACAAAACTACCCACCCAAAGTTTTAGTTAACAAAAATACCCAAAATCAGGTTTAGGTTTATAAAACTACCCAAAATAGTGATTTTTCATCTTCCACATATAATCATGTATTTTTTTATGACTAAAACTTTAAGTGGGTAATTTTGTAAAGGGAAACCTAATTTTGGGTATTTTTGTTAACTGAAACTTAGTTGGGTAATTTTGTTAAGAGAAACCCAGAAGTGGGTAATCACGTAATTTTTCCTTTTTTTTTTCGGTAGAAGCTACAAGACGACTTCCAAGTTTGTAGAAGCTTCCTATCCATGGATTTAGTTATACGGATCGGATGGGATTGGTGCATATTGGCACTTCTGTCCTTGAATTTTCAAAGGAAATACATTTTTTTTTTACTATTTTATCCATAAAATGATATGTGCAATGGATTCGAATTGGTCAGTATCAGATCGATCTCAGTCGATATTAATACGATTCAGCTGATACAGTCAATCCGATACTCATACTTGAAACCATGTTCCTTTCTCAAATTTCAGACCATCATTTCAGAATCATAGTTTCCAAAATCTGATCAAAATTGACGAATCGCATGGATTGGATCAATATCGATCGAGAGTTGAGAGTCTCAACTTGAGACGGATGCTGAGCGGTCAATTGATCCACTAGTTTGTATCCAACATTAAAAAGGTATTAAACTTTGATTATTAAGAAAACACAAAAAAGGTAAATCATATAGGTTGAGAGTCTAGATTGATCCCAAGCGTGGTTTCAAATATCGATATCGTATCGATCATATCGTATTGGTATCGGCTGAGACCGATCCTTGATCCTTGACCAATTCCATCTGTCACTCATATCGTTTCAGAGGTAAAATAATATATATATATATATATATACACATTAAAAAATAAGAAGCAAAAATGATCAATACACACCAATCCTCTCCAATATCAATATCAATAATGAGAACTAAATCCATGATCCCAAATTTTAAAACCTTTGGTTTGAATAACCACACCATCTGTTTGTAGCATAATGGCCCGTATAGGTTGTACGGGACCTCGTCTACCCCAGCATAACTTCAGGACAATAAGATAGTTACAAAAACTATGGCTACCAAAAACTTAAGTAGGTGATTTTGGATCAACCCTAGAAATTTTGGGGTCGCTTTACTCGCTTTCAACT
Organism: Macadamia integrifolia; assembly: GCF_013358625.1. Classification (NCBI taxonomy): domain Eukaryota; kingdom Viridiplantae; phylum Streptophyta; class Magnoliopsida; order Proteales; family Proteaceae; genus Macadamia; species Macadamia integrifolia. The sequence continues at coordinate 46,300,131 of NC_056561.1, read as the reverse complement.
AGTAGACTTTTCGACTATTTATTCTAGTGTCCTTAAAAAACCTTGGACTATAAAATGGATTCTCTTTGCACAGGATTCTCCATTTCCCTTTTTACCTCCGGCTAAAAGATCTTTCCTCAACGTCTTAGAACCTCTTATTTATAGCTTAAGATATTCCTCATTTTCTAGGGAGAGTTTCTTATCCAAATTCATAGCGATCTCCTTAATCTTAAGGTAAATCCAAGGGGGCAGCATAGTTGGTGAGCAACGAACTTGATACGAGTCGTAAACTTGAACGTACCAAGTTCGACTCCCCACTAAGCATACCTTGTGCCACTCACACGAGGCTGTTTAGTGCTCTTCATTGCTTTCAGTAAAAGTCAAATGGTTCTCATTCAACCCTGGTATGACCTGATCCATGCGATTGTGCAGTTAGTATGGTCTCACGGGACTAGTCAGGCCAAAGGCTTGGATACCCATTATTAGCAAAAAGAAAATGTAGGTTATAGCTAAGAATGGAGGTCGACTACTCCATGCAACAAGACTTGAGGGCCCATTCGATTTTGTTTCTGGAAACGTCTTCTTTCTTTTTTCTATGCTCATAAATGGAAAAACACTCCAAACTGTTTGATTATTCTATTTCGTTTCACCTGTTTTTCAAAATAGAAATAGAAATTTATACCTATTTCTGTGTCAAGAAACAAGTCAAACTTATTTTTCTATTTCTCGAAACAAATGGGAGGGATAAAAATTGTAAAAAACTCGATACTTCTTCAATAAGTTCCAGACTGCCTTCATCCTACTGAATCTCAACTCCACAAAGCATAACTGCAACTCCAATGTCGTACCTTCACTCGTGAACTGCATACTTGGAACGCCGTGCCTTCACTCATGTCTTCAATCCGACTACATTGTAGAAAATGTTTCGAAAATAGAAAAATCAAACATTTTTTTTTAATTTAAAAAATTGTTTCTTAGCACAGAGACTCAGGAAAAAACTATTTCTATTGTTTCTAGACATAGAAACAATAAAAACAAAATCAAACGGGCTCTAAAGTTATGATGGTTTGCAACTCAATTACTTCCCTCCAAAATGTCGATGGCTGGGACCGGAGTCTTTGGATGGGTCTAGATAAGTCTCATAATCAACAATGACAAGATAAGGTCATTGCACATGTTGGAAACTTTAGACTCAAGATTTCTACAACCTAGCCCGAGCTAGTCTATTTGGTTGACATAGTCTGACTCTAGGGTTTGGGCCCGATTGGAGTATGATCCTAAGCCAAGCTGCACCAAGTTTTCTTGCTTCTTTGGCACTTTCAAAATATTTCTTCTAGATTTTGTCAAAAAAATCCAGAGCTTGATGTGTTATGGGCTTTTAATTTTGTTCTTATTCTTACTAGGTAGAACAAGAGATATTTCAAGATTGCATACAAGAAGAAGAAAGAGAGAGAGAGAGAGAGAGGGGAACTCTTAATGTAATTATAAAAGAGGAATGAAACCAATTAGCTTCCGTTTTCATTGGGATCATTTTCTCTTTTTTATTCATTTATTAATTTTCAGAATATTTGAAAAGGAGGATAACAACACTTTCCCATTCCGTCAAGGCCTTCACAGGTGTCGATGTGTGAGTGTATGTTAATTGAACCACCTACTTCACTTATGTAAAATTTCACCGAACTCAATTAAAAATAATACAAATATATCCTTTTGTCTAATCATTTAACAATTTACTGACTTAGCAAAATCAACTCACAAGTCACCGTAAATACCCCAGGGTCTTCCCAATTGAGTCAAGTTTTTCGGCTGCTGATCTAAACTTTTGAAACAACGGAATGGACCCCTAACTTTTGTGTCATTCAAGTTAGGGATTAATTCCTTTATCTCTAATTTTCTTATTTTATGCTCTTCAATCCTAACTTAAATAATCTTAATCAAATCTAACCCTTAATTGTATCTAAAGGATGAATCATCATCCCGCTCTAGAAAAAAAAATAAAGAGAAGATATTTCAAAAAAGATCCTGCTCAAAAAAAAAAAAAAAAAAAAAAAAGAAGAAGAAGATATATCAAAAAATACTAAAACCTATAAAGGTATTTACGAACCAATAGTCGAAGGAGATTATTTCATTTCAACGTATGTGATTATGGGCAGCTGGAAAATATTTTCCATTTTTGTCTGAATTGGAACACCACAAATAATTGTTTGAATTTCAATGGCATGGTCCAAGACCCAATCTCACATTTCTTTAAACCAAGAACCAACTACTTGATTATTCACAACTAACTTTCAAGTTTGTCAATATACCCTATTTAAAGCTTTCATATCTTTAATTTAAATTTCATTTCCTGACCTCAACAACTAGGAATTACAATGACGAAGGAGGAGGATGATCAAATATTAGATAAAGACTTAGAAAACTTCCTACTTAATATGACGTTTTTTGAATTTACAACTACACATATATATAAATAGGGAGAGGGATAGGTATGCCGTCGATATCAAGTATGCTAACGGATAGCACTAATAGGAACACATGATGGAATATCATTCAGGAAGGATATGGGGGTCATTTCAGAAAACGGGAAGAGAGAGATAGACACAATGGGTGCTAGCATACTTGATATCGGCGGCATACCCAACCTTTTCCCATATAAATATTTCGTTTCCCATTAGAGAATAGAAAACTAGAGCAAGAATTAATGTTAGTAAACAATGAAAGGAAACTACAAGGATCGAGAAATTTCTTTGATTGATCAGAGTCAATCAACCACCAATGACCACGTTCATAATCAAATTGAACAAGTTGGAATGAAAAACCATTGATATGTTATTACAAAACTCATTTAATTATTAGTATTGATCATACATTAATGCTTAAGTTATTGGATCCTACTTTTTAAGAATAAAGAAAATGGACTAAGAATTAAGAAGTATAAATGTGAAAGTGTAGTGTATTCTATTACATTGTATTCATAAAAAATAAAATAAAAAAGGCAAGTGTTTTTTGTTCGAGAGCAATCTTGCACCCAAACATAGGGATGTGCACTCACCGGGAGGGGCATGTGGTCATAAATTGAACAAGTTGAAATGAAAACCCTTTGATATGTTATTACAAAACTCATTTAATTATTAGTATTCATACAATAATGCTCAAGTTATTGGATTCTACTTTTTAATAATAAAAAAAATGTTCTAAGAACTAAGAAGTATAAATGTGAGAGTATAGTGTATTCTGCTATATTGTATTCATTAAAAAAATAAGAGCAAGCGTTTTCTATCCGAGAGCAGCCCCTGCATCCAGACACAAGGCGTGCGCCCCCAAGACGGGCACGATGGTCATTGTGCGCTCCTTACGTCTATGTGTAATACATATATCTGACTTGGCAAGTTTTAAAAACTAATCCAGAATAGTAAAAATTGATCAAGAAATATCAAAATTTAAAAAAAAAAAAATTAAGAAAAAAAAAGAGGAACAAAATGGTTTTACTCAAAATTTTCAAGTTTATTGTGTTAAAATAGAAACCATGCATGTAGGGTAGGATAGATTTTACGAACGACCCACATAGTCAAGAACAATTAATCTCTGACCTCAAAATGTAATGCCCACACTCCAATTTCTCAAGCATCAGACCCAGTCAAAGTCAAGGTTTTAGACAAAGTAGCCGTAGCGTTTGAATTTGAGATGTCGGCTGTGTTTAAAATGTGAACACTAAATCAATAATGGAATAATGGTTCTTATAAGACTGGTCCAACATTATCTCTTGTGATATCAGCTTAGACTGATTGTGATTGAGATTGAGATTGAGATTGAGATTGAAATTGAGAGTTTAAGTCTAGCAAACTTCTCAATCTCAATCTAAGAGTGTGGAAGAGCTTTATTAATCAGTGGGTCCCCCCAATTGATTTATCCATTGGTTGAGTCTGAGACTGATCAGATTGTTCACATAAGGGAATTAATAACACAGTATTTCTATGTATCAATATATCATGCATTCAGACAATCATAGAAAAAAGACTCCACGCTCTCAACTATTAGTTCATTTCAATGGCTTAATTACCCCCTTTAGTATCCAAACTGTCCTTAGACTAATGATTGTATTTTGTTTAACTCCTTAAAGATATGATAGGGTAGAGCATGAACCAGATAAAATTTCCCTACAAACCGGTTAGCAGGAATTTTCCTGTTGGCCGACTGCGGTCCAAGTCCAGTCTACTACGTGTGCTGGGATTGTGGTGGTGTCAGGAAAAATTCTGCTGCCCAGTATGATGCAAGAAAATTTTTCAATCATAGGAATCACCTCTCGCTTATAAATAAATAAACAAATGGTGAGAGATCATTGCTAGCGTACGTGGCCCTTCAACAATGAAGGGACCACTGGCAGGTCTTACGGGGGAATCAACATTGATGGGATTTTCACACCATGGAAGTGCGACTATCATTTTGCCACCTCAGTGTCTGGGCATGGGCAACATTGGTCATACAACCTAGCATTACTCATTTTTTCCATAAATAAAATAGGAAAAAAATTTCCCACAATGCCACAATTCATCTTTCCTTTCTCTTATTTTTAATGTGGAACCTATCTATATGATTGATAGATTTCTAGGATGGTTATTGATGTGATGTGAAAATTCTTTCCCACACCATTAGAAACCCTTTAATATTAAATAAATGGAAAAAAAAAAAAAAAACCCCTTGTCACGCTGCCTTTGTACCTAGATATAGAGGGGAGAGAAATCATAACCCTACCCCTGTGAAACCCATAAAACCCACCCTATTTTTATGTCCATATGCTCCCCCGTACTGGCATAGAGATGTGTGACCAAGGATCGTTCCTTTCCCCAAAATAAATAATAGAACTAGAACAATCCTTTAATTTTTGTGTGTATGTGTGTGTGTTTTTTTTTTTTTTTATATCATCCTAATCAAAACTTCAATTATGTACTTTTTTTTTTTTTTAAAACAAAGCTTTATGGAAAATTAAGTGTAATCACCTAGGTTCCGAATTACAAGTTTCACGAAGTCATGGATTGAAACTAGGCCAAAGAATCTCTACACGTCAAGGACGGAGCCCTCCAAGTTGGGGAATAAGGTAAAAATAAATTAAAAGAAAATACATAATTCTAAACATGATGCCGTGTGTGTATTTTCAATCTATGTACATGAAAATACAATTTCTCACAAAATCTTCAAGGAAAAAAAAAAAACTGTTTTGCTTCATCTTACTTTCAGTGACTGTTTGTATACTTGTGTTTCATAATAATTACCTAGGATCCCTTGTTAAGAGATAAACCTGAATGCAAGGAGAAGTGCTCCAAGCATTAGAATGCAACCTAAGGACCCATCTTGCCTTCTCCTTCACGTTCCCTCCACACTCAGCCTGTAAAGCCATGCAAAGCTTTGACACAGCTCCTACTCTCAACATCTCTTTGAGAACCTCATTAGTAGCAGAGAACTTGGAAATTGATGCAAGAATATGCACCGCCGATTCATTAGCTGCCGGCGATACTCTTAGTATCCTCTTCGATACCACCGCGATTCCGGCGGCGTGACCTAGCAATTGAGCTCTCCCATCTGCACATGTACATAGATAATCCAATACACCCAATATCATCTCTGTAGTCTTCTTCTCCGGCATCGTAAGCTCCAACTCTATTAGCTCCGTTACCGCGCCGGCTTCAATGATCTTTATTCTATTTCTTCCCCATGGACATGTCTCTAGTAAGATATGTAAAGTGGCCTTAGTAGCCTGGTGAGAGATCCGATCTTTCAAAACCCTAATCAGACCTTGAAAGAAATCTGGTCTTAACCTCTCCAATTGACTCTTACTTGCAGCTTGAATGAAAGATTTCAAGACTAGAACTACATTTGTCTTCAAAGTTACATGATTTTCCATCTCTTGCTCTAAAACCCACATGATTGAATCCATGAAATCATAGTATTCAATGAGAAGTAGCTTCGCTTCTTCGTTAGAGATCCGCAAACAATGAAGAAGATTCATAGCAGAATAAACCTCTAGACTATCTCCTCTAACTTCCCTGAAGCCCCTTACGATCAATGAAACCATAGCCTTGCCGACGCCAGCTTCTACCATTTGTGTCCTATGGCTTTCTTTCTCAGAAGCTAAAGACTCTAACTTCTTCAATGTCTTCAATTGTAGCCGAGGAACCCAGAGATCTTGAACCAGTTTAAGGATATGGGTCTTGTTGAGAGGAGATTTCGGGGTTGGGATCCGATCGACGCCTTTGGTGGTGCACCAGGCCTGGATTAGTCGCCGGAGAGTATGGTTTGGAGTTAGAGAAGAGTCTAAAGGAAGTGGCTGCTTTGTGACCGGACATGTCGTGTTTTTCCCCGACGACAACCATTGTTCGATGCTCTCTCGGTCGTATGTGATTCCGGTGACCGCTGTTACTGGGTCTTTCATGATCTGCAAGGATATGGGGCAGATGAAGTACTGAGGAATTTCAATCTCGTCCGCCATGAAAGAACAAAGATGGTAGAAAAAATCACCCTTTAGATACTAATAGAGAGAGAGAGAGAGAGAGAGAGAGAGAGAGAGTGCTCAATGTGGAGGTGGTGGTGTTGTGTTTGAGTTCCTGAAATTAGGTAAAGAGAGGGCGCGGCTTATTTATTGAGAGGTTTGAAGGGGAAGGAGAAAGGGGGAAAGAAGCATGAAGAGAGAGGGAAAATTCCAAATTGATACATCTAGTGTTGGTCTAAATTTCAACGGTCTTACGTTCTGGAATCCTATTCGGTGGTCAAATGGTCAAAACACAATAAAACGTAAACCACGAAGGTCACATGAGAAATACATAAATAATGGGGTGGGTTGTTGAAACTTGGAACGGCAGTTTTGATTTGGGTTTGGGCCCACATATGAATTTAGAATTAAAGTGAACACTTTCCTTGACTTGTTATTAGATCGGACGGTCAAAAATTTATCCTGGGGATTTTATGGATTTTTTTCTTCAAAAATTAATTTAAAACAAAAATAGATCTGCAGTTCTGCACACCATATTGTACTAATTCACTTGTTTTCATGGATGTATAAAATGGACTAGGAAAATAAAAAATACAAAATTTTTGGGAATGAAGTTCTTATGACTGAGATTCTGAGATTGCCTTGTTGAGAGAGAAATGAGAAGGGAATGTGTGTACATCTTGAGAGGATCATGTGTTAAGTTCCAAATCAGTTTGAGTTTTTTCTACACTTTATATAATACTCTAAAATTTATTTTGAACATGCCCAAACATAGATGGGTGTGAGAAGACCCAGTTAATCTCTTGCGCATTTGGTATCTTCACTCCCAATTGTGTCTGGGCGTGGGGAACAAGGATAGACGGAGTTCTCCTTCCTTAAAATTAAATAGATAAACCTCAAACAATGTAAGTCATACAATTGAGATAGATCATCAAAATTAGGTTTTTTGGACTTGCAGAGATTATTGATGAAACTTTTTGTCTATCAAATTCTCATAATACCATCTTATCTTCTTTATGTGGCCAAATAGGGGGCTTCTGAGAAGAGGTTTATATGACAAACACCTCTATAGATGTATTAACAATTTGTAACATTTTTTTTTTAATTGAATTTTATCTTATCCCCACAAACCCAAAAAAAAAAAAAAAAAAAATCAAAGGAAAAAAAAGTTTTTCAAAATAAGTTGAAAGTGTTTCATAAAAATAATAAATAATAAATAAATAAATGAAAGTGATAATTTAAATCTAGGGGTAAAAAAATTAAAATAATGTGAAAGTGTTTCATACAAAAATAAAAGTGATTTATCATTATATAATAATAAAAAGTTGGCCTAATCTTGCATTTTTTTTTTTTTTTTTCTTTTGTACTAGTTTAAGGACCATTGGCTAGGAATGACCCATTGAGGGGCAAGATAGGGATTCACAAAGGCACAAGGAGGCTCACTGGGTCACACTCATTGCAATACTACAACTAATTTTTCAAGAAAATGAGCGTTGGGAGAGTTGAACCAGCGACCTTTCCTAGAGTTATGCTTGAACCCAATTGCCTAGTAGCTTGCAATTGAGCTAGAAGTTCATTCCTTATCTTTTTCGAGTACATATGTAAAAAGACAAGATTTACCCTCATTGAAAAAACAAGAATGTGAATTTTGATCACCATCACTTTACCATCACTTTGTAGAGATTTCAACACTTTACCCACCTTTTTTTTAGTAGAAATAAAACAGAAAGAGTTAGTTACATAGAGTTCAAGGTTTCGAATAAAAAGTTAATATCCTTGATAAGGATTTTCCCAGCCATGGCCTTAGAGGCTATTAGTTTGATCAGAGAAACAAAAGTATTGTCATCATTTTTTACACAAAACTCAGGTATGAACAAAAATTTCTCCATTAGAATGCGGAGAGGAATGGTGGTCCAAGGGCACATCAAAGTAAAGATCAAGTGAGTCAGATTGTGAACCTGATTTTAGGTTACGTTCAAAACCTGGTCAGGCTATAATCCATTCTCAATGTAGATTATTCAAATGGATCGAAAACATGAATCCAATGTGGAATCTTCTTTCTTTCTTTCTTTCTTTCTTTCTTTCTTTTTTTTATTTTGGGTAAAAAAAAAGTGCTCCATGGTAGTACCCCCAGGCCAAAGCCCTCATATGACAAACAACGCTTTCAACCAACGAGCAATAGTGAGACTTGTCGATTAGAACTCACAACCAATCAACTAAGGCAGTGATGGAACAAGGGCTTCCTTCCATTAGGCTACTAAACTCGTTGGCAGAAATCTGAAGGCCCAAATATTTAGTAACGGTTTAGATTAGTCTAAAATAAAAAAAAAATATTAAATCAAATTCAATCACATACCCTTTGATTTGTTGGCACAGTTTCCTTCTATTTCTCGAAAATGGATGATCTGCTGCACCAGGGGATGCCACAGAGGATCGAAATCCTATATTTTTATTTTTTCAATAAGGTTCATTTTTACATAAGAGTTGCAATATTTTATTTTGCCACTTCGCAATCTCTCTAATCTAAAACTAGACATTTGAGCGTGGGATCTTAGAAGTTAGATCTATCTGTCAACAAAAGTTCCTACCAATCTGACCTACCATATGAAATATTTGCACACTCCATCCATTCCACAATAGACATGATTGCCATGAAACAACTCCCTTGAATAATTTTTATTTTTCCATGAAACTCCCTTAAATTAAGGAATTCCTCATCATATGACATATATAAGGCCCTCCTTGTCAAAGATGTGAAAGCATGACTTAAATTAACAATAATTCAAAACAATATTTCTAGAACCGAAATTAATTCAAAGTTGTATGGAATTATGCTCAAGACGTGGTTGAAAATTTATAGAGATAATTAAGGCTAACAAGGTGCTAGCTTATAAAATTCAAGGGGCTTTTGGTATAAAATCCAAAATTGCATTCTTAGGCTGGGTCTAATCCCGTACTGGATGGGTTTCATTTGTCCATTCCTAGATTAAAATTGGGATCCAAAAAAAAAATATATGTATATCTAGGATCCAATGTGAGGCACACACGGTCATCAACAAGAATGGTTTTTTTTCTTTTTTTTTTTCATATTTCACAAGAGGTGGGCCATCATTTCACCTCCCCCAGCCCCATGTCTAGGAACAGACGCCACGCAATCTGACAGGGATCTATTTCCCTATTTTTAACTACTCGACAACAAAGAGCAAATAAGGCTGAAACTCTGGTCTTACCAGTCACTAATATAAAAGGCTAAAACCCACAGTTGTTCAAAGGGTATGAATGTATGATTGGCCTGTCAATGGATGCAGCTATAATAGGGGAAGGGATTAAGTAGAGAATGAAGGCTGCTCAGAAATTATGGTTTTCTGGTATGGACATTGAATAGTCTGAAGGGATTGTGGTTGAAATTTTGGGGCAAATAGAATGGGATTGCAGGTTGCTGTAAATTGAGTGCAAAACATGGTAACCGCAACGGCGGGAAAGTTGATGTAATCAACCTACAGAATTGGCAATTCAAAATTCAACAAACAAGATGACAAGCAATGTAGAGCTAAAAAATATAGCACTGATAAACCGGGATATGACCCTTGTATTTTACTAGAAAACACCAACAAAGTTGATAACCTGCAACATATCCTGAAGAAGATAAAGTAACAATAGTGGGAGGAGAAAATTGCCGGTTTTGCAGAGAACACATGGCAGTAAAAAACCCTATGTGGAGAAGAGTGACACTCCACACATGTGGGGGTCATCTGCTCATCTTTCAATACAGTTTTGTATCACTAGAGTCGGAGAGACTCACTTCTGATTGCTAGAATGTTACAGTAAATTACTGTGAAAAATAATACAATGCAAACAAGTTTGGATAAATAATTCTATAAGTTTCATATGAAAGAAATGAATGGAAGAAGACATTAACGAATCCAAACAAAGTTTAATTAAAAAAAATTAAAAGTTTTAGACTGAAAATGTGCAATCACAATAAAATTTATACGACAGTACTTAGTCTCATAAAATATGGCATCAAATTGAATCAATAAGCGCTTATCTAGATGAAGATGAAGATGAAGTTTCTCCCAGGTTTGACCCTCTAATTCGTGCCCACTGATATTAAATTCAGTTTCTGTTCCTGCTTCATGAACTTATTTCTGCAAGCAATAAAAAGAGGAGTAATAGCATAAGTCATCCAAAATACATATATAATTAAAGCCATATTTGAAATGAATATAGCACCAGAATAACCTTATTTGAGGACTTAAGTACAGGCTAGAATAGTTAGTACATCTATTGCTGAGATTACCTCCACTGAATGATCAGGAAAATCGAAGTCTTCGAATATAGAGCCACAGTTCATCCAATTGAATAGGATATCATCTGCTTCTTCTATAACTTTATCGTCATTTTGTAGATGTCCTGGTGATTGCACCGATGGTGGTTCTTCAATAATGTTGCTAGACATTGCTGGCAACTGGTTTGCACTTGCAATGCTACTTGAAGAAACTGATGATGATTGAGTAGTTAATGTCATTTGTGACTGTTGATGAACCATTTTCAATGTTTCCAGAGAGCTGACAGAGCCAATGGCATTATCACTATAGAAAGATGGTTCATTTCTAACATTATGTGGTATCATTTGGGAAGATGAGCAGTTGATGTAATTTTTCTGATTAAAATAGGCAACAAGATCAGGCAAAGGTTGCTTCAACATTCCGGAACTGCTTGTTGGAAATGACTTTGGGTACCCAAAGTTGGGCACAGGGAAACTATCATTACTTGTTTGATATGTCATACATTCAGCTTTTCCTTGTTTTGTATTGGAAACTGGGGGTGATGGTGCTGATGAAAAGTTTACGAGTTCATCTTCTTCATCTAGTGAACTTAGACTTGGTTCATCATCAAATTCTTGTTGCTTCTCACCTGCTTTCAATGACAAACGGTACTTCTGCGTAATGGATTTCATAGAAAGGAGAAAATTGTTAGTTTCCATAATATTTTGATAAAGAAAGAAAGAAAGAAAAAATTACAGTATATTTTTTTTTGTGCAAGTTTTGCAGTATATTAACTTCATTTGATACAAGACAACGGTGCTTTTGTGGCAGCACAAAGGAAATTACTCCTTAACAGTCTACAATTTTGAGTGACTTGCTGGGCTTCTCTAGTGAAACAAACTGCTGGATGAGTAAGAAATTACGTTGAATAACCAATGTATCAAGATTTGGGCCCTAGCTCAACCACAAATGACCCATCATGTTTTAAAATTTACAATAGTCAACCATTGAATAATGATGCAAAATTTTCCAAAAAAAAATTTCGCCACAAAGACTAGTGCATTTTCATTAAAATTTACAAGATGGATAGTATGTGCAAGCCACTGGTTTAGTGCCAACTAAGCTACTACATGGCAGATATTGAGCACTGCATGGGGTGCCTTGCCTTGTGAGTTATGAAGGAACCATTAGCCTTTGATTCAAATGACTTTTAATCCATGCTCCCGCCACTGCAGGGAGGGTCATAATGCACGCAGCATTAACCCTGATTTGCAGAGGCTGTTTTTCCTGACTCCAACCCATGACCACCTTGGTCACAGTGGATCAACCTTACCGTTGCACGAAGGTCCACCCTCTAGAAGAATGGCAATCAATATAAATTTTTTATTTAAAGTTGAATTGACAAATAAGGCACCCAATCTTGTTATTCGCACTATAGAATCCTCAATGATTCCTATTTAATCTCTTTGTAATACTAGTTTCATAAAAAAGTATTAACATTTACTCTCATACATATAAATGGCAGGGTATTTGGTTGGATTTTAGTATAAACTTTAACACGACTAATCAAACCATATATTCTCTATCCAATTGCTGGAATTGCCATATCTTCTGTCTATATGGTGTTTTCCAATCAGGTCCATGTAAAACAGTTCCACGCGTAATTGTTTATATTGTAAAACATGTACTACATTGGCTCCTATAAATAACCTAATCTAAACATTTGCAAATAAGGGCGATTTGCTCATTCTAAATGTTGGATGGATAGAGGTATAGATAGTCTCCAATGCATCGGTTCTGTTGGCCTCCAAAGCAACCCCCCCCCAACTGTTGAGCAACATCACAACCCCTACTATTAACCAACATCCCATCCCTGTCAACACTTCTCCACCCTGCTGGCCTCTAACGCAACCCGCTACTGTCCGCAGCACCCCATCCCTGCTGTGTGCCAATGCTCCCACCCTACTGGCCTCCAACACTCCATCCCTGTTGTCCTCTAACAAACCAGACATCTTGCCCTTCTGTAGGTGACTAGGCCTAAATTTACAAAGCCTAGCAATTCTCCGTCGGTCCTGGTACCCCTAACCCCTCTCACTTTATCTCCACCATCGTCCAGAATACCAGCTCCCTCAAAAGGCTGCAGAACAGTAGCAAGAAGACTTTAGCGTTTGCACGAATGGAACTGCCCCTGCAGGTTCTTCGCAGTAGCCCTGGCAAAGCTTCCTAGGATGGAATACGTACCATTCTCAGAAACCTCCACCTGCTTGAACAAGTCTGCAGGCTCAGAACCCCATCCCCCCAAACTCAAACTGTCTCTCGACAGACACACCAGACCAGCCATCAGCTTCTGTACAGCCTCCAAAACCTCCAGAATTGAGAACCTATTTTCCCTACTTCGAACCTCCTCCATATGTGTATGCATGGAATTCGATGAAACTAACCCATTTTGGGTCAGATTCCCTGCCACCTGTGTGGGCCCAAACCAGCCTCTTGTCGCTCGACCAAAACTATGGTTGCCTCCCCCCTTCACAAGAATCCTATGGTTGCTTGAGACACCTCACACCCAAGGACCCCCTATGGCATCGGAAGCTCTAGAAGGTTGTCGTCTCCTATGGGACCGCATATTCTAAAAGTCATCCACGACACCTATACTGACTCCAAAACCAGAATGAAGGGAGTCTTCCTATGCCTTAACCTTTTGGTCGCATTAGCTTTCTCCGTGTCCAAATAGGAGGCATACAAGCATGGTTCAAGGACTCCGTGCATACAACCATGGTTCAAGAACTCGGCGAGATCTCGTTTTTTTCTGAAAAGGCGAGTTGTTCACACAAGCGAGGAAGAAAAACTGCAATATCTCGAGCGAGATTTCGAGATCTCGCCAAGATCTCTGTCCAATAACTCGTCTCGAACCATTTCGGTTCATCTCGGTCCATTTTTGGGCCAAACTATACTATTAAAGCCATGTTTCGACTCGAACTGGTGAGATTTCTCGCTGGTTTCGCCTCTTTTTTCCTCTAGCTCCCATTTTTTCAACTCGATATGGCCCGTCACTCATTTCAGTACTAGGAGTCTTGGTTTCTAGGATGGAGATGCAATGTCCAATTGTTTACTATGTAAGTATATCTATGTTATGTACTTTATGGCTTTATGTTTACTTGCTAGTTGTTACTTGAATGTATGTGATTCATCAATCAGCAATAGGAATTAGAAATTATGGCTTTTATTTATTCTAATTATTAAGTTGTGTCAAAATGGTGTTTGTGGAAGGTGGACTGATGAATATATCATACTAGATGAAGTGTTCGAAGACTCACCGCATACTTACATAGGTTACATTATCAAAGTACCATTTTGAGTTTGTTTTTTGCAAATCTGATGTTTCCATTGTGTTTAGAATGGCTAAAATAGGGTAAATACACATTTTCAAGGCCTACAAAGGCCATATGCCCACTGAGATCTACCAACAAATCGACCACCCGAAAAATACAAGGTTTCAGCGAGATCCAGATCTCGTTTTTTGGGATAGCGAGATGGCTGGTGAGATCGAGTTTTAAAACCTTGCATACAACACACCTCAAGGGCCTCCAATCACATACCACTTCTTGGGAGAATGTCCGTCTCTTCCTTCCACCATTATCTCAATAGATTTAATTAGCTCCTCCACGGAAACCTCCATATAGGGTTGGGCATACGACAAACTCCCCTTAGACTTCGTCCATTTGTCCCTTTTTTTTTTTTTTTTTTTTGGGGGGGGGGGACTCCAATGGTGCTCCACTACTCCCTATGATGTTCAAGGCATCTTCATTCCAAAGGTGGAACAGTAAGTTTGCGAGGTTCATCCATAATGGCATGGAGTGGAGCAAAAGCCACGTTCAGTGGGCCTATGGAGTCCATGGCCTTAACACAACAGGATTCCTCTAAACAAACCAAATAGCACCCTCAATCAATTTATATTTATCCTCTTCAGAGGAGAATTTGAAGACGAAGACCCAAGAGTCTATCAAAGAGACTTCCACTTCAGGGAGCCAGTTGGCTATCCAAACTTTTTTACTCTCCTTATCGGACCAAAGGGAGCTGCTTCAAGCTCAACCACTGCCAAACCATAGTGTTAATCTCCTCCTCTAACATAGTCGTCACCACCGAGCCCCTCACACCTAAAACTGGCCCCACAAAACTGCTCTGGAGGGAGGAAACTCATCAGCATGCAGGCTCGAACCTTAATGAGCAGAGCTCACACTCCCAACACCCAATTGCTCGCTAACACACCTCCCGCCTTCCAGAGGGAGGACTACCAACCATGCTTGAACCAGTCTTGTTCGACCCAACAGCTCCCAGAAGCATCCCCAAGGCCGGCCCCCGAAGAGCCCCACCACACCCCACCCCACGCCACCCCACACACTCACCCTCTCCCCTATCCACCCTCAAGCCATCCAGAAACTTGGGCCCATTGACACCCTTCTGTTATGTGTGAAATCCCTACGGTATATCCCAGGTCCCCTATGACCTACCACACATCATTGGAATTTCAAGAGGATTTTAGAGAAAATAATGTGTTGGTAATTCTGAATACCCTACATTTTTAAACTGGTCAAATTCTAAACCCCGCTGTCCTTTTATTCCTTAAAGAAGAAGCTTTAGATGGTTAAAATAACATGAAAGTGGCTGTTATATATATATGTGTGTGTGTGTGTGTATGTGTGTGTGTATGTGGGTCTCAACCTAAACATTATTGTACCTGCAAATGACTGGATATATGCTTTTTTTCTAGTCCTGGTTCATTCATCATCTCAAGTATTCTCTTTGGAGTAGCACCTGGATAAAGGAAAATAAATAAATAATAAAAAAAAAATCAATAATATAATAGTTAGCAAAGATGATTGAGATGTTTTGAGCTTCATGCTGGAGATCATTTACCATTAACACCTATTTCATTGACAACTCGCTCAAATTTTTTGTGAAGCTCAGTGGTCCAAACCATTCTTTTTTTATTCTGGAATAGAAAGATCTCTCTGTTGACTGAGGCTGTACACTCAATACCTTTCTGTAATGCTTCCTCAGACCACAGCGATTCCTGAACACTTCCCATATTGCACTGGTACTCAACATGTTTTTTCAAAAATACAAATTGCCAAAGCTTACCAACACTGTTAATATTTAAAGGCTTCACAAAGTAATATGAAGCCCCTTGTTCCAAACATCTCCAAGCAAGCTGCTTGCTGGTGTCGGAAGACATCACTGAAGTACAAGATATAGAACAAATTAATTCAGATATAAAATTATGTTATAAATAAAAAACTGCACAATCATGTCATTTACTTGGAAAGAGAGAAAATCTTTCGGGAACTTACTAACAACAGGAAGCTTGAACTCAGCATTTATGCTGTCAAGAAGCTCGAGTCCATTCATTTCAGGCATGTGAACCTCTGTCAGAATGACATCAAATCCTCCTCGACTACACCGAAGAACATCCAGTGCATCCAATGCCTTTTTGACAGCAAGAACTATGAATAGGAACAAAATGTGAAGAGCAAATTTGCAGTTAACCTCCAGGTCTAGATCTATTAATAAGCTATACGGTACCAATTTGCAAAAGGAACACAAATATATCAGTCCCTAAAATGTATATTGAAATTTCAAATTATAAGTGACATATGTATGCTTCTTGATCACCAACAAAATAAGTTTCTAGATAACTGCCGCTTAAAACGAGGCTGGCTGTCTACAGGGATAAATTGCATTCAGGTTCTTTGGAAGTTCAATGGATGAAATCATGCATACAGGATATTTATAATGCACAGGGGATGCTGTTTCTTAACTAGAGGTCTAATTAAGGTGATGCAGAGACCAATTACAGTTCCAAATTCTGGCCGAGAATTAGATTCGGGACCATGAGATGACAGCATACATTTAACTAAGGTTTAAGAACTCACTCTCACCCCCCATCTCACTGATCCAAAAAGGAGAGATCTGGCAAGATCTGATCTTGCCGAGATCATGTGTTTTTTCGCAGTCAACTCGGTGATTGGTCTCTGTAGAAATTTGAAAACCAGAATCAAAGAAGAGAAAGACAAAAGGAATTGGGGAGTAAGGCTTGTGCGGTTGATTGTTCGATAAATCACAATCTACCGCCAGCCACTCTCTTTATATTAATTATGAACAATTACATACTTTGAGTATGACTCTAAAGACATAATATGAGTAGGACTCTAAAGCCTATGGAACTTACTTAAACTAGAAAACTAACTCATCCTAACTCACTAAGACTAGGACTCATTCCACGATGGGGACACTCCCCTTCTCGTGGACTTATCATATTCTAACACTCCCCCTCAAGCTGGAGTATACATGTATCGAAAGAAAGACTCCAGCTTGGACCAACAATAATAGAAAATCAAATGCATCACCAATCATGAATAGTAATTGTTGACTCCAATGAACAGTAGGAACTTCAATCAACCACCATAAAATCGAAAGTGATATCAACTCAGGCACACCAACATCAGTAGCATCAGTAGATAAAAAATGTCATGTCGAAGCACTAGCAACAAACAAAGTGGACGGTAGATAATCATCAACATGCGCAGTGCTTGATCTTCAAGAGGAGGAGACTTGATCTTCAATATCTAAGGAAGACTCAATCTCCAAAAGGAAGAACCAAAAATGCAAAAATAGTAGATATCATCAACTGCAATCCAAAATACCATAGCAGCAAATAGGTAACAATGACAGATGCTCTCCTATAATTGCGGAACTTGATTTCCAATAAGGGAAGACCTGATCTTCAATATAAGGGAAGACACGATCTTCAATATATGGGAAGAACTCGATCTTCAAAGAAGGGAATCAATTCAGTCGCATAAGGAGGACAATTAATCTTCAAAATACACCATATCATGCTTTAAAAGAGGTAAAGATGGAGGGCAGTAACTTAGATCCTTAAGAGATCACCTCATCTTACGATATCACATCATTAGTGTTGCCCTTCAAAAACTAAAATTGTTACTGAATACACGAGCTAATAAATAATCTTCACTGATAAAAATCTCCAATTGATGAATTGTGTAGAGCAGATAAAAATCTCCAATCTCCCCCTCACGTATAGCATTACACGTGAACAAATAATTCCAACAAATAAAAAATCTCCAATCTCCCCCTCACGTGTAGCGTCATAAGTGAACAAATAATTCCAATAATCAACACCCCAAATAAACTCTTAACCAAGAGCATAAAATAATGTCTAATCTCCCCATCACGGCAGCAATGCTGAACAAACAATCTCCAATTACCATGGCATGCCAATGCCAGTGCCAAAAAACACTAGAAATCCCAAAGATGTGATTTGGGCCCACCAAAGCAATAAAATGGTTCATGTATATGCTCAATGGCAATTCTATAATCACTTCATGCAATCCTCAATTATGCTGAACCTGAGTCAAAATACCCAATTGGGTTTGGTATAGACCCATCCAAGTTCATAATAGGCAATAACAAAGGAGTAATAGCAGAACCGTAATTAATCAAAATACCCATGATTAAATGGCAAATTTGTAAATCTCTCGATCTTACAAGGGAGTGGCAGTACTATAAATGGGTTGAAGTCTTTGAGAGAATGGCAGGATGGTAAATAAATTGAAATTGCAAAGGGGAATGGTACTTTTGTAATAATGAAAGTTCCAAAGTGGGATGGTAATTTAGTAATAAAATGGAACTTCAATTAAAACCGCAATCCAAGGCCAAAGGGTAAACTAGAAAGGGGAAATAATCCAATGGTAATGTGTAAATAAGGGGGTAAAGGAGGGGCAAGAATAATTTCAAAATAACAAAACAAATATGGGAATGAAAGGGAGTAACATGAGTCAAGGACTAATTTTCAAAGCAACTAAAAATAGGGTAGAATTTTACCAAAAAAAGAGGGTAGATTATGGGGAGTCAATTAATAAATCAAATAAAAAGGAAAGAGAGATTTCTATTCTCACGCAACCAGCAAGACAAGGGAGAGCTTCTTCACAAAACCAGCGATTCTTCAAAACCAAGAAATTTCTGGCGGAATTTGAGTAGCAAAGTAGCAACTCAATAGCAACTAGAAAATCGATTCAGCAGCATAAGAAGATGGAACAGCTTCAACCATTGACTGTGATAAACCCAGGCAACCCTAGTTCTTGTAATCGGGAAACATAGAATGCATTATCTGAAATTATATCTGAAGGTGCAACGGCAACAATCATCCAAGCCAAAAAAACAGGTTTTCAGCAACAAAGAAAGGAGAACTAGGAGAAAGGGGAAGGAAACAGAGACCTTCGGCCACGATTCACTCTACTTCTTCCTTGCGTTGAATAGACTATGACAGTAGAGCAGCACCCATGATTCAAACCTGATTTGGGAGCAGCCATGGTACGGCTGGAATAGGGATGGAGAAAAGAAACAATTCACCAACATACCAGATCCAAAGTGCAATCAGCGAACCCTTTTCTTCTTCCTATGACAGTCGCAATAGCAGTCGATAACCTTGGAAACCGATTATAGCAGCAGCAGCAGCAGGAAACAATCAGTTTCCAATTAAAAAAATCAATCGGCCAGCAGTAGTATAAACGATAACAGAGATTTTTTTTTTTTTTTTTTCCAGCAACACTAGTCAAACACAGGTTAATCTGATTTTTTTTTTTTTTTTCTTCTTCTTCATGGCTCTGATACCA
The DNA here is from genome assembly GCF_013358625.1 of Macadamia integrifolia. Taxonomy (NCBI): domain Eukaryota; kingdom Viridiplantae; phylum Streptophyta; class Magnoliopsida; order Proteales; family Proteaceae; genus Macadamia; species Macadamia integrifolia. The sequence goes on along the minus strand of NC_056561.1, from coordinate 46,280,707 downwards.
TGTAGAAATTTGAGAACCAGAATCAAAGAAGAGGAAAGAAGAGAAAGACAAAGGAATTGGGGAGTAAGGCTTGTGCGGTTGATTGTTCGATAAATCACAATCTACCGCCAGCCACTCTCTTTATATTAATTATGAAACAATTACATACTTTGAGTATGATCAATTACATACTTTGAGTATGACTCTAAAGCCTATGGAACTTACTTAAACTAGAAAACTAACTCATCCTAACTCACTTAGACTATGACTCATTCCACGATGGGGACACTCCCCCTATCGTGGACTCATCAGATTCCAACAGTCTCGGTGACTCATCATCTACCCTATTTTAGGACTTCTAAACACAATGGAAACATCAGTTTTTTTAAAACCAAACTTAAAATGGTACTTTGACTTCGTACCCTATGTAAGTAGTCTCCGACTCTTTAGATCTTGGGCCGGTATGCTCTATTCAATCCACAATCAACACATGAAACACCATAATCATAAGAATTTAAAAGACATTATAGATAATAACTTAATTGACTAACAATTAACATTGATGACTGATGAGTCACATTAACATACATTGAAAATTAGAAATGACATAAGATAAGCTCCATAACAACATAAGGTCAGTATGCATCAATTATTTAAATAGAAAAATAAGAACATAAAAAAAATTTTAAAAAGAAAATTTTATTTCCCTCCAAAAATCCATAGATTAGTGATATGCATCATATATAAAAAATCCAATGTAAACCAACAAGTATTGATGATGTTTCCATAAAAAAAAAATTGGGTTTAAGAAGTTAGTGAGAAGAAAAGTAACTCCAAATGTGGATTAGGAGGTAATATTCTCTACTCTTTAAGCTCCAATGAGTGTAGGAATGGAGATCCTCAAGCAAAAGCACCAAATTCTTGCTCCCTAGTGTTTTTTCTTCAAAAAAGTAGAGAGAGAGGCGAGATTTGGCGAGATCTTGCCAAGATCGTCTTTTTTACACCTTGCCTGTGATCTCATCTCGCTAAATTAAAAAAACGAGATCTCGCCGAGATCTTAAACCATGCATTTAACTCAAATTCTCAGGTAGCCCGAGAAGGCCAATTCTAAAATCCCACAATTAATGTTTTGGCCATCTGCATTAAATGCTAAAAAACACGTCACAGGAAGTCGTTACAACATTTGCGTCTTTCCATGCTGAAATAAAAATGTAAAGAAGAAAAAGGCATACTTTGACATATGTTAAGAGAAAAAGTAAAATAATTACAGGGGGGAGAGAGAATGAATTAACATGTCCCCACAAGCACATCATCTTGCAATTAAATATGCTGTTACTGAGAAGAACGAAACAAAAACAAAATAGAGGCACTCATGTGCATCACAAAACAGGGTAGAGGAAACGTATCAGATATGATCTTAGAAGTGGAGATCTGGCAGAAAAGAGGGAAGATGATATTAGCCCTCAGGAACAAAAAATATATATATCTTATCTTCTCACCTCAGAATCCCAACAACAAAACAATAAACTAAATATATAAATAAGAAAAATAAATCATACAATCCAATACGCCAGATGAACTCTAACAAGATAAAGCAGAAGAAAATGATATTGAAGATAGTGATCGTGATCAAATGATTTTCTTAACAGTAATGAGAAGCATGGAAGAAAAAAGCAACTGTTGCATTCACAAAATCAAAAGCAGAAGGAAAAAACACGACAAAACCAATTAAGAATTAATCCTCCAACTGGACAATAAACAGACACCGAACATGGGAAGATAGATTTTGTGGATGATTTAAAATTACACGTGCAAAAACATAGATCACCCAATTTTTCCACGCCCCTGCCCCTGCCCCTGCCCCTGCCCCTGCCCCTGCCACTGCCACCACCTAACTCAGCCCTTCAGTGATAGAAAACCCCAGAAAAAGAGGACATGCAGTGTCCCTCCCACCATGGTTCCTTTGCAAGGACATATCATACAAGTTTACAACTAATGGGAAAGCCGTAAAGGATCCATAGATTTAGATCATAAAGCAAATGGGTAAGTGAATGATCTAATAACCTAAATTTTGGAAAAATTAAGCACACAATCTTCTTGGAATACCTTCATATTTGCATGTTTGGAGCAGTGTTTCAGCAATCCTAAGGCATGTGGAATTATTATCCACAAGAAGAACTCGAAGACCAAAAAATGAGACTTCAGTACTGCTCAACTGGTCAATTGAAACTTTCTCATCCATGGTTGTGGTCAAAGAGCCAAGATATTATACTGAAGCAGATATGACAGGCAGTAGAGAAGAAAAGAGCAACTAAATGTATACCACTTTGCCAGCTATGGCAAATTATAGAGAAATTATAGAGGGCTTTACAGAGAGAGAGATAATTTTGTGTTTGTCCAATATTGACCTTTGTGGGGAAAGTTCTATATAGTTGTGTATGTTTCATTCCTTGTGAATCATCTAGCTGTAATGAAATCATCATATTGAAAACATTTAATCTATACAGAATAAGGTACTTTGTGCTTGCTATGGAATCCTAATTGTAAATTAGAAACTTATTAGAAAGAAAGTTAAAATAATAAATTTTCATTTAAACCAATTGACCCATAAATCAGATGTAAAAAGAAGGTATTACCTGGCACGCTTGTTGAACTAATAATCACTTTCTCTTTTTGTTTTCCTTCCTTTTCCTCTTATCTCTATGATTAACTAATAAGATATTGTTAATTATAATCTGAGGGTAATTAGTTCATTCAAGAGTGTTTAAGCTGTGATTAGTGCATATGTTCGTAATTCACATTGACGGATGTTCATACAGAGAAGAAGATCAATGGTACTGGACCATTACTTTTTCTTTCTTTTATTCAAGTTAGAATTAGAAAGGCCTACGCTAAATTTTATTAATAGTGATTATATACTCAAGTACATTCATACTCTATTATCCTCATTAGAGAAACAATAGAGCCTATTTGGAATCAATTGAGACCTATGCCATGATTGAGTATGTTAGGTTTTGAGCTATTGAATTAATCATCAAGATGACAATAGATCTTAAGAAAATTTTGTCGATTGAGACTGTTGAACAGTACATTTGATTAAGAAGTTTGGTTCATATATGGAGAAACTGACAAAGGAAAAGTTAAATTACAACAAGATGTCACAGCCTAAGGCTCGTGGAGAAAATTTCATGACTCAATTTGATTTATGAGGGAAATAAAAAATGACTAGTCTAATGTAATCTAATTACTTAAACTACCCCCCCCCCACACACACAAAGATGATAAAATGTATTTATTTAATGGCTTGAATTGAAATTCTCCAAAATTATAAAAACAACCAATTTGGAATATATATGAATTTGTTTTAAAAAAAAAAAGGTAAATAGTGTTTAGAAGGAAAGAATTCAGGTCTACTGACAGTAGGTCATGGAGCTAACACCTCCAAGGAAAACATGCTAAAGTGTTAAGTTTGAAATCCCAAATACAGCTAGGGTACAATTATTTTCTTATTTAGCTGTAACACTTATGGGAAGCATTTAAACTGCATATGCTCTTGAGTTTCCCAATATAGCATGACAATGCCAAACAGTTTCCCCAATATAACATACCAAATGGTTATCTAAGCGAAAGTGGTACATATTTTACTTTTAAAAGAAAATCATCCTATTCTAGTCATCTTCTCAATTATTTTTACCGAGAAAACCTTCCTCTAGTTCACGACATATTAGACTAGAAATTTTTATTTCGGAAATAGAATAATAAAAAGTTTTAAGGAGGGATTACATTATCTCTTTGCTCAGCATATCAAAATTTTCATCTTTAACTCCAGAACTTCAGGACCAAGGCAGTTCTTAGAAATTTTATCATCATTAAAAAAATAGCTACTCTACTATCCTCCTTGGGGATATGGCATATAGTAATTTGAGCGTATCATAAAATATTAGATAGTTTGTAAATTTTGTGATTTATTTACTCATTCTTACTTGATATAGTGTCCTAGTTCTGTACCAAGTAGATCTATCAGATTGGCGATATTTTGGGATTTTAAGGAAGAAAATTAATACCATCATGATATTGAAATAAGGTCGAGAAGAATTTTATCAAATAGAAGAAACAAAAGAGGACGAGGACTGAGTTTATAAGTTTTAGAGGGGGAAGATCAATCTTCATCAAGAAGATTAAAACTCTCAATGGACTGAACTATCTTAGTAGTGGTATCCCTTGCTTCCATGTGTTTTCTTTGGTCATTACCCCTGAGACTTCCTTCCTCTTTCTCTACCGACGTGTTTGATTTACCCTTCTTATCTTTGATTTGGTAACTCAAAACAGAGGGATAATGGACATATTAATATACTTTCTATTTTACAATTAACAGACCATTTTAGTATCGACTTTGTTATTTTGAAACCAGAACACATACAACGAACTAGACTAGCATAATCAACAGAGACCAAATCAATTAAAACCATATTAAACGAGAACAAAGCAACCTAAATAAAGGATGAAATTACAAACCCGGAGCATTTTAGCAGCCTCGCATACAACAGGGGAGAGGTTGACATGGAGAGAGATGGGAGACGAGGTACAGACAATCGGCAACGGCTTTTCGAATTCAAAGACAAAGATCTCAGCCTCGGAGAAGGCCCATCGTCAAAACGAAACCTCGCACTTCCAGGACCGTAGCTCGTCGACATTCCTTCCTCTTTTCTCGTCGACATTCCTTCCTCTTTTTCTCTCGCCCACCACTTGTTCTCTCTGTCTCTACGGAAGGTTGTGTCTCATTCTTTACATTTGAACTTCTTGTGCTGTGATTGCGAACGAAAGCAGAGAGAAATAGTGTGTGTGTGAGAGAGAGAGAGAGAGAGTTCAGTCTTTCGGTTGAAATAACCACCAACACCATTGAACTAGTGAGCTTTTTCAAAGCAATGTGAGGGGCCAACCTAATCTTCTCCTTCCTTCTCGTTGTTCTCGAATGCTATCGAGTCTCGGCCTCCGATTTCTCTCTCATCCTACAACTTCTCCTTCTCCTTGTAACCGACGACGACGACGGCTGCTGCTGCTCTTCACCATCTTCCGTCGACGACCCCTTTCTCTTACATACTACTCCTCCGCTCCTGAAAAGGCGAAACCCTAACTAGCTAACCTTTTTTCAGAGAAGACCTTGCGGTTCCTTGGGTTCAGATTTGCCGAATTAGTTTCACAACGATGTGAATCTCTTCCTCTCTATTCTTTAATTCTTAAATCTCGGTCTGTGTATGTTCGTTATTCTGCCTGCAAGTGTTTCTGTTTGTCGTCTTCTTCCTCCTCTTCTTTCTCTCTCTCTCTCTCGCAATTAGTTCTCGCTATCGATATCGGTATCGGTCTCTGTCGATCCGAATCTGTATCGGAGAGGATCGATATTTATCGATCCTTTTTACCCTCGTTTTAACCCTCTGCTTTTCAGAAAAGTACGTTTTATTTTTTCTTTTTCACCTGAAACGATACGGTCCTTATGGATAATCAATTCAACTCGATCAAGGATCGGAAGTCAATCTCAACTGATTCTAATACTACGACCGATACAATACCGATATTTGCTATTATATCGAGAAAAGCACAAAATCCTCACCACGGGAAAGAAAGCAGAATTTTTTTTTTTTTAAACCAAATATTATCTGGACTGGGAAAACCCCTAAAGTATAATTAAATAATACAAGGGGGACATAACTCGCCTTACCCTAACCCAAAATAATAGAGGCACTCGTACTCTCAAAACACCACCAAACAATCCAAAGGAAAAATTACATTCTAAAAATTGGCCACCAAACTTTACATTCTAAAAATTGGCCACCAAACTTTACATTCCCTGACGATTAGGTTAAGATCTCTAGGAAGAGTTTGATCACCGAGAAAAATAGATCATATAGTTGAAGTACACACCAAGTTCGCTAATCAATCTGCCGCTCTGTTACTTTTTCAACAAAAAGAAAAATATTTGAATTCTAAGAAAGTCACATAGAGTCATAACTTCCTCAGACCAATACCAACAATTCCATAGCTCAGATACCCTGTTAGATACTGAATTCACGATTAAGATAGAATCAGAGTTAATAGAAAAATCTGAGATACCCATATCCATATATAACCTTAACCCATCCCTCAAGACAATCAGCTCAACCACATAATTAGAACAAACATCATAGGAACTAGAGAAAACCGCAAGCACCTTGCTTTCTTTATTTATGATGATACATCCCCCCTCCATTAATACCAGGGTTTCATTTGCTAGCTCCATCCACATTCAACTTGATTGATGTCACATGGGGAAGCCAAAATATGAGAATTTGAGCTCTTAGCCTTGCAACAATGAGATTGATATTAAACACCTGCAAAATAATATTCTCCCTCGTAGACGGACACTTTCTAAAATTAGATGGAAGAGTGATCTCATGCAGCCATTTTCTCAGTCTTTCTATAATCAGTTAAGCCGTGCAAGCACTCTCCCCATGCCTACGGTTGTTCTTCTCTCGCCACAACTCCCAAACTATCAGTAAAGGTAACAATCATTTAATGAAATCACAAGCACCCTGCCTTAGATTGCCAAAATGAAATTATGCTCCTAATGTCATGGGTTGGAATAAAATCTACATCCAACAATCTTCCATAAATAATCTCATACCTTTTTAACTGTCCCACCTGTCATTAAACAATGAGTAGTCGATTCTCTCAGAGGGCTCTTGCAACAAAGACATTTGGAAACTAAGGGGATACCAATATTCATCAATGAATCATCAGTTGAGATCTTACCATTGAGAATTGGCCAAAAAAATAAACAAATCTTAGATAGAAGGGAGAGATTCCACAACCATTTAGAGTACGAGGTCGTAGTGAAGTGAGAGCGAACCACACTCCAAGCTGACTTGGTAGAAAACCTTCCATCAAGAGATGGCATCCACACCAATCAGTCCCCTCTAGCAGATAATCTAACATTGCAAATGAAAATATTTTCCCTAATATCTTGGGAATCAATTACATCTAGTACATCTTGATTCCAACCACCTTCAACATTAATTACATCCTTAACTTGGGTATTTAAGTTCACATGCAAAGCATCATCTACAGAATCAATAGTTGGGCCCACACCCAACCAATTATCTAGCCAAAAGTTTACCTCGCTCTGGCCAACTAACCATTTAGATTTCGATCAAACAAGTTATTTCAGGGCTAAAGCTTTTTTCTAAGACCTCGATCCCACTGTTTTGAAGTTAGCTAACGTAATATGCTCACCTTTTAAGAACTTGGCATTGAACAGAGAGTTCCACTGCAAAATCCCTAAAATGATACCCCACAATCCCTCAAGCCGCATAGATTAATTGACATCATCCAACAGATGGATGCCAAGGCCGCCCTCCTCCAAAGGCCTACAATTTTTTTTCGATTTACCCAATGGTAATGCTTACCATGATCTGTCGATTTCCATAGGAAATCCGAGTAAATTCTTTGAAATTTTCTTATAACTGATTTAGGAACATCCAAACATGAAAAAATATGAATCAACATAAAAGCAAAGACAATCTTAAAAATAACTAGAAGCTTCCCTTTCCAACCTGTCATTTTATTACTAAACTTTGCAAGCAATTAATGAAAAAAACTCACCTTTAACTTGCCAGAGTAGAGAGGAGCCCCCAGGTAAGTAATGGGGAAATATTTTTCACACAAAACCAATGACATCACCAACCATTTTCACATGGACCTCTTAAACTTTTGAACCAATAATGAAACCACTTTTTTTATAATTTACCAATTGTCTGGAGAAGTTTTCATATCTATTAATAAGGGAAAAAAATCGTCTACAATTCCAATCTTGTACAATTCCGTGCAATACCACCTTCAGGGGGTGACACGTGTATTGATACCAATGTAATGGTCCAGATATGATTTAAATGTTTATTTACTGATTTAATGTTTTATTAGTTGTACCAGATCTGGACCATTGTATTGGTATCAATACACATGTCACCGCCTGAAGGTGGTATTGCACGAAATTGTACGAAATGAGAATTGCAGACGATTTCGCACCCTCACAGGAGATTAAAACCAGCTGCACAACCTTCTTCGAAAAACGCCGTCGGATCTGTTTAGAAATCAGATATGTTCAGAAATTCTTCCGCCAAAATGAGCAACTTAGGTGATAAAGGATCTCTTTGCCCGAGACCTCTAGATTATATTAAAAAAACCATAGGGAACTTTCATCCAAGACCATCAAAAACCAACAATTCTCCGGCGTTTTCATGATTAAATCAATCCAGGCTCCACTACCACAAGAACTAAGGCTCTGTCTAGACGTCAAAAAAAGGATTCCTCTACGATTTTTCGGTCAAATTTCTGGTCGGTTGGAAGTCGTTTTCAAACTTGAAATTTGAAATCACGTCGTGAGATTCTTGTAGGGCTATCTCAACGGTCAATTTTCTGGTCGTTTGGATATCGTTCTAAATTTTGAAATCATCTCGGCTCTTTTCCTTTTGGTGTGAGAGAAAGACCTCACCCCTGAGGGCCGAGAAGTGTCGAGAAAAACAACCGTTTATGTGTGAAGTGAGAGAGACAAAGGAGAAGCCAGACGCTGGAGTTTGAGCAGCAACGAAAGATGATCATCTGAAACGGATCTTTTAGAATTCAAATCGACGAATCGGCACCATTCGATGCTGCGTGCACTCCAACGATCAGAAGTTGCTGCCATTATTGCTCTGCATCTACAACTAGAGGAGCTGATCCTCGTCACTGCAACCCTCGTCGGAGACCCGATTTCTTTTCCAAATTGAGACAGGAGAAAGAAACGGAAGGGGCGACTGTGTTGGAGGGGTGAGGAACGGGGAAAGAAACGAAGGGCGGGACAGCAGTAAAGGTGATTCTGGTGACTTTTGGAATGGTCCTGTTTTTTCTATCTTAATCTTCTTTCTCTACTTTCTTATTTTCTTTTTTCGCGTCGGAATGTTGGGGATATGCGGGAGATCTGGGATAGACAAAAAGGAAACCCTAGAGATGGAGTGGAGGACCCCTATCAAATTAAGTGATAAGCTGAACACATAATGAGCGAGAGAAAGGATAACCGAAGGAATGGTTGGTAGGCTACTGGTATCCTCACAAAAGGGCAACTGGTTCTTCTCTCCTTTATCTTCAACGAGTTCCAGAAGCAAGCATATTAAGGATCGGCTCCATATTCAGAGCCCGTGTTTTCTCTGCGGTCTTTGTAATTAGCTATGCTTTGCAGCTGCTGAAGCCAAATCCAGAGTCACCATGAACAACCCACCTCTGCGGAGGTTTTGGTTCTCACAACTCCTCTTTATTACGTAAATGCTCCTCCCCATGTGGGAAGCGCCTATTCTACCATTGCCTCCGACGTCATTGCTCGATTTCAGGTTATCCCTTCATCTCCATGCTTGGATTGAATTTCTTGCATTGTTGTTCCTTCTTCCTGACCAAATTCCTTTCCCAAATTTATATAATTCTGTTTGGGTACAAGTTCACTATGTGATTTAACTTCAAACGATTGCATTGACCATCTCGCTGAACAAATTATCACTGTCCGTCAGTGCTTTTAGACTTACTTCATTGAACACTCTTGGTTTCTGATTTGCAGAACTGCTTTTGTGCTTGGAAGGAAACATGAAATAACGACATTTGCGGGAGGAACTATTAGCTTCATAGTAATTTCTTATTTTTGTTTGAATTTGTTGTTATATTTTTTAATTAATTCAAAACAAATGTAGTAAATTATAAATATAGGTGATCTGTAGTGTGGTAATTTCTACCTTTACTGACCGATGTGAAAGTGCTCTTTGTTAGCTTTGATTTGTTGATTGATTGAAATTTCTTTCAAGTTTATCAGAGGCTGCTGGGGAAGAAAGTTACATTTGTCACAGGCACAAACGATCATGGGGATAAATTGCTTCTGCTGCCACTGCCTGTGGTTCCAGCCAAATAGAGCACTGTAATTTTGTATCATATGCTTACAGGATGCTTTGGAAAGATGTTTTTTCACTACTTCTTGTTCTATCAGCTTGAAAGCAATTGTGAAGGAATTTTGCTCGAGAGTTCATGCAAATGGTGACATTTCCTGGGCTGATATGAAGGCCTTTATTGTATTAACTGCGAGGAGTATAAGGTGGTACCCATCTTTGATCTTAGGAAATCTTTGTTGTTTTATCAACTATTTACCAATATCTGCCATGTATTACATGTAGAACTACTGGGAAGACACATGTAGAGGCTCTTTCAACGGCACCCAAGCACAAGCAGGGTTGGGAACTCACCGTTCATTTTCCTTTTTTGAGTCTTTCCCCTGCATTTGTACCTTATGTATTGAATCTGAATATAGGGAAACCTTTTTCCGCATCTGCTGGAACATGATAGTACTACCTTATGAAGACTATTAATTATTCTAAATATTCCCTTGGACAATTTGATGAAGAGTCATGTTTACTTAACACAAATTTTCCTGTCGTTTGCTATGGTTAAAAAATGCAGGATGAGAAGGAATTACTTGAAACAACTGTTGCCCGATGCACCTAAAGCCTTGCATCCACGAAAGGAGGACAACTTCTTCTTTGCCTCATCGAATTATAAAAAATCATTCGAAGAGATTCTAAGTCAAAATCCGAACTTAGTGCATCCTTATTTTAATTGAATGAGGTGAGGATATAAATTTTCCCCCTTTGTTTTTACTGATTGACTGTGATTATATTTTTCACTTTTCCCTGTCTCTCTAAGTGTCTTCAATGAATGTTGACATCAAAATATAGATAATGGATTTCAACGGTTGAATGGGTTACCATTTTTCCTCCATTCCTTTATTGATGGGATTATTTTTTTTTTTTTTGGGGGGGGGGTGCACACCCTTGTTGTCGGAAAAAGTATAAATATCACAGGAACTCTAGAGAAAGAAATTATGAATTTTATTTTATAAGCTGACCTTCCAAGACATACAATTTTGCACTAGCAACAAGTCATCTGTACTTTTTTTTGCAACATGCGAGGTGATTGCTTTGCTTGGTAAGGTTGTGTAAAGCAGGAAAAATAAGAATGCGTCAATTTCTTTTGAGGCCAAAATGAACCTTTTCTCAGAGCATGAAACCTCCATGGCATAGAAGGCTGCAGAAAAATCTGTAAGGTGGATAATTTTAGGTTTTCATTATTTATTCTTTATCATTATTGTGGTTTGTTTCCTTTCACTTTTAATTTTTCCTTTTCTTTGTCCTTGACAGGATCCATGTAGCCAATCCCATTTAGTTGGGATAAAACTTTGTTATTGTTAATGTATTCCTTATTATTATTGTATTTGGTGGCAAATGTAATTTTATATTTGGGCTTTGTTTGGCTTTGGATTTAAATCTAGTCAATTCTAATGGTGTTATGGTTAGTTTTTTGGGTTCTAAATCTTAGTCCTGTTCTTATTCTGAGTTTTTATTTATTTTTAGAAAATTAGGTTGAGTATGGTTATTTTCCTTGCTACTTTGCTCTGGACCTAATTTTCTGGGGTAGAAAATAAGTCTGTAGGTTGATTTTGTTGTCACTTGATGTTCTTAAGCTACTTATTTAACTGATTATAGAAAGTATTGAAGTAGAGTTACCAAAAGTGAAAAATCACACAGAATATTGGTTTGTATAGTTATGGCCACTGGAATTAAAGGTCAACCAGGTGGGTTAACAGACCACCCAGTTGGTTATCCTTCCGAGTGTTTGAAAATCAAACTCTTAATGAGGTTATACTCCCTCCCCCTGTATAAGAAATTTAGCATGCTGTTGTCTCCCTTCTATGAAATTGTTGACTATAAATTAATAGAATTCCCAAAGAGATCTAGCTTCAAATGCATGCAGATATTCTAAATCTTTTCTCTTACTGCCTACGTCCTACAACGACCGTCCTTTCTCCTTTCCATTTTTGGCTGTCCCAAAATTGTTCTTTGCTGTGACATTAGATGACCAAAGGCATAGTTGTCACGCCGTCTAGGCGACCCAAGGCATTGGAGGTACCTTGGACGCAAGGGGATACCAACAAGGTGACGCCTTGACAACTATGACCAAAGTGAAAATAAATTGAAAAATGGTGGTACTTTTAATTCTTTATCTATTCCTCCTTTAACCTTGTTTTTTTTTTCAAAAGGTGCAGCAATTATGTGATAGGAGTATTTTATTTTTAAAGCAATAGTAAGTATCGTGCTTTTCCTGCTGTGTTCATCGTTTATTCAACCTGAGTTCAGAAGGTTTTCATATTTGTAGAAAGTCTAGTTTTAGCACATTTCGAAGTATTTATTGTTGTTCTTATGTTTAACATTTACATCATGTCCATTTTGGGTTTGAATAGAATGTATAGTTAAGTCTCCAGGCAAAAAAGAAGAAAAAGGCAATACTCCGAACTGTTGGTTTTGATTTAGGTGATCCCTTACCTGTTACCACCCATGGAGCCACCAAAGGCTTTCCTTAGATATATTCCTTTCTGACAAGCATGAAATTCATGTTGACAATCTTGAAATTGCATTGATGTGAATGTGAACTTAGTCTATTATTCAAAAATTGTTTTCTTCCTGGATTCCATAACTAACATGGAGACTAGTTCAGGTGCAAAGTTGGATCAAGAGTGGCCTGAAAGATTTCTCTATTTCCTGTGCCATATGTGGATTGGGGTATTCCCGCGTGTAATGACAAAAGGTAAAAGATATAGGCTTGGTTTTTGAGTCTTTACTGGGATAGAGTCTTTCTCTTGGTCACCATGTAATCGATTTATGCCTTTCAAGTTTGTGTTTTTTTCCTAATTGACAAGATAATTCGTATTTGATTTTCCCTTGGTCACCATGAAATTGAATATGCTCTTGTACACATGGATGATAACATGTATGCGATGCACGTGGTGAAGTGTCTTTTATGTTATATAGATTTGATAATATCATTTGAACCTTGAGTCTCTTTGTTCACTTTGTAAATCATATGCTTAATCTTATGAAAGGCCATTTAGGTTTTGTTAGCCCTCGTCCCCAGTGTAATCAAAATGGGGTAGTTATAAATCAATGACTAGTTGTTTTGGCCTGCCAAGGCAAATTGTTGACTAGTTGATGCCTAGGCCCAAGGCATTCAATAGAGTACAAAAATTAGTGATTTATAATATATATGTGAAATCTAGATGTACATATCTTTAATTAGTACTAAATGATGGCATCATGTGACAAAACTGTTTCAGGCAAAAGTTTCTAAGTGTTGCATAAAATCCAGGAGAACTGCTTTTTGTAGTTCCATACAGTCCAAAACATTGACTTCTTGTTATCCCAATCTTGTAAAAAGCTTTATTGCATTCCCTCTTACCCTATGTGTATTGAGAGATGAAAATATGAAAACGGAAAATGGATAGAAAAATATATATTAAGGGGGAGCTTGATTGTAGTTCACTTCTTCAAGTTGAAAGGCATGTAAAATTTAGTGGACACCTACTTGACTATAACAGCAATGGTTGATGCCTTGTTGCTTCAAGTTGATCAACTAGTCAACACCGTACCTAAGTCAGTGTATGCATGAAAATCCTAGTGGATTGGCTAGTTTTTATTGAAGCCTTAAGTCAGTGCATGTGTACCTATTAGGCATATATTTATATAGTGAATATAAAATTAATAGATGAAAATAGAGTAAATGGTAACTTTTTGGCTTGCGTTCTTTTTTAAGCTTAACCCTTTCAATGTTCAGTGACTACCACTTAACTTGGAAGCTGCCATCGGGTTATACATAGTTGTCTCAAGATTCTGGATCTTGAGACATCCAAATTGAGTGAAGTACTTAACTCAGCCAAGGTCTACTCTCTCTCTCTCTCTCTTTCTCTCTTTTTTTTTATTTTTTATTTTTTATTTTTGAGGGGTTAGAAAACACAATCAAGTTTTTGCAAGAACTTTCATTTGATTCCTTTCCTGTTTTGTGCTATACAATGCTTGTGACACAGCTTACAGTCTTACTTACTGTTTCCCTTTTATTTGTTTTGCAGTTATACATCAGCACTATCCCAGTACAACCTACTTTACAAGATGCAATTATCTTCTGGTTGGCCTGCTTCATTGCACTTAATTGACAAGGTATGCCATTTTGGTTTCTTGCTTTCCTATGGAGAATTATCCCTCTTGTCCATTGGAATCATTCTAAAACTGATACATTTTTTCTTTTTGTTAATGCTTGTGTAGGATATCTTAAGGTTTCATGCGGTACATTGGCCAGCTATGTCAACGTCAGCAGGACTAAGCATTCCTAAGATGATTTTTGGTCATGGATTTCTGAAAAGGGTATTTCAAATCCATAGAAGTTATAGTATTTCTTTCAAGTTATATGATGAGCCTGCTTCATTGGTGACCAGTTCATATTTGTTATCTTCTGACATCCTCAAGTTGCTTTCTCTAGTGTTTTGTGCCACAATGTTTTAATGTACCTAAAGATTTCACATTCAGTGATGATGCATTAAGCTCTTAAATAGAAATTGGAAGCTTAATGAAAAGGTACCCTTTTTTTTTTTTGGGATGAATGTCATGAAAAGGTATCGTTTAAGGTACATAACTAAGAATTCTACTCTTCTGCCATATTAAACTAAAGAAATCAATGGCTTGTTGATCCCAAGAACCATAGCAGCTCCTCCATCTTTGCATGTGTCTATGTTGGATGGCCACTAAACTGAGTCAATGCAAAACCTGGGCATCTCCTCTCATTTTATTTATTCTATAAATGTTTCGGGTCATTGATGTGAATATGAAACTGGTTTAAGTTAGGGGCAAATTTTACTGTTGCTAGACCCAATCTTGTTAAAATCAAAACATTTGTTTACCCGTAACCTCCACTACCTTGCCAATTATGCAAGGGGCCTACCAATTTTATGAAGTAACAAGGGTGAGGCTTAGGGATTTCTTGTATAAAAAACACAACTAAACCTATTAGATCATACTAAACACTTACCAGTAAGGGCGGGATAATTGGACAAGAAGGCCCCAGTTTGACCTGCAATTTCAGCATCCCTAAACGTGACCTTATTCCAGACATTATAAGGTTCCCGGAAGATATTACGTGGCTTCTACCTTTTGGACAATGTTTGTAGCCATAAATTTGTATTTGAATTAAGTTGTGAAAATATTAGACTCTTCATTTTTTATTAGGATTTTTGGCGTTTGGAAAGGATTTCTAATGGTTCAAGGAGGCATCCTGGGGATACCGGATACAAGGTTGGGAAGGGTTCCATCATATAGTTGCAGTTGGCCAAAAAGGGATGCTGAATTGTTAGGAATAGATGGTAGTAGGAATTTTTGAAAACCTTCTTTAACTCTCTTTTTGCTCATTTGTTGATGAAATAAATATACAAAGCTCTGGAATGGTAGATTTATTTAATTATTTTTAATTATTTTTTTTTATAGCTGGCATGGAGATCAATCACTAAAAATGAACAAATTAGGGCGTGTTTGATTCAGCGATTCTACGGAATGTATTTCCGTAGAATCGTGATTCTACAATTTTAAAATAGGAAATTAAAAGCTTCCTAACTTGAACTCTAACTTGCTACCCAAGTAGGAGTAACGTAGAAACTAAAATTGAACTCAAAAAAGGAAAACTAGCCTAGTTACAAATAGGAAACTAATTGATTAAGAAAATAGGAAACTAACTCCTATGCTAATTGGCCAATTCGATGGTTGCTGAAGCTTCCTTCTTGAGATTGCTTTCCACCAAATAAAGGACAGATGTAAGAATCTTTTCGAAGTTCCTTTGGAAGACAAACTTGGAGACCAAGCACTGCTAATCGATGGGAAGAAAAAAACTGCTATTGAGCTGGACTGCAAGCCAAGAATGGTAACCAAATATTTGTCCAAATCTGGGCTGAAAAAGTTGTTGTTCGATGGAGCAAATCAGGGTCAGATCTGGGCCAGGTATGGCCTGGTTTGATGGCTGACCTAGCCCCAGATAACCAGGTCTAAAAGATGACACTAAATCTGGTTCAATTTCCCCCCTTACCTACATCAATAGGTACGTCACCAATTCATTTTGCTGGCTGACCCCCTTTTTAGAAACAAGCATAGAGTTTTTCAAGAATCCATATCATAAAGCAATCAGTCAGCTATTAAGGGTTTGAAACTATTATATCCAAACCTGTGTTCAAGCCTTTAACTGCCCTAATTTTTCATTTCAGTTTCCATTAACCTCAGATATCAGATTTTCTAAGCATGTTTTGCATCAGGAGATACACTAATCATTGAAGTCAACAGTAACAGAGACCATAAGGATGTGTTTGATTCAGCAATTCTAAGGAATGTATTTCTGTAGAATCGTGATTCTACAATTTTAAATCTGTTTAGTTCCACTTGAAGAAAAACCGTGGTAGAATCTTATGGAAACATGACTTTACATTGAAGAGTGATTCGATACTGAGATCTTCTCAATATAAAAGACCATAAATCTTAAATAAAACCATGCCTATCGTGCTGTAACTCCAGCGCTATTGTTCTTCGAAGGTTCTTGTAACACCCTAATCTGATATTTATACCCCTACTTGTGGACAGGCAAGAAGAAAAAACAGAGAAAGCCAATGCTGGCATGGTTGGTAGCTCTAGAGTGCCAAGAAGGCAGAAGTGACCCCACCTGCTCCTGTTCAACCTGCCAACATCATTGGGGAACTCATCAGGAGGTGTGGACAAAGAGGTAAGTTTAATTACAAGACTAAGTATAGTAGGAAAAAAAAAAAAAGGTGCGACATGAGGACTTCCCAGGGGGTCACCCATTCTAATACTACTCTCACCCAAGCACGCTTAACTACGGAGTTTTATGGGATTTGGTGCATTAGTGCTGATCGGCCAACCAATTTTGCCTAGCAGAATGTAATTTTTGGGTTTTGCACTTGGGGCCCACCTCTGCTGTGCAAATTCCCATTTTGCCCCTATGAAAAGAGACCTAATTGAGGGTTAGAATACATATTTTATACAAAAAAAGGGAAATTAAATTTACAAATTTAATTACATATTAATTAAATTAAGTATTATATCTAATTTTTTGGTTTTTGCGCCGTGGGGCCCACACCCCTAGTGTGCAAATCCGCATTTTGCCCCTATGGAATTAAGCTCAAATAAGGTATGAAATATATATTTTAGTGTCAATAACTAATAGGGGAAATAATTTAATTGTTTAACTAAAATCTAGATTTATTAGGTGTATATATATATATATATTATATAAATATATATATATACACATAAATGTACATTTAGGGCCCGAGCTCTGTTTGGGCTGCCCTATATAAGGGTTATAATGGACTGAGATTTCGTAAAATCGTGGCTGCTGTACATTAAGGAGAAAAAGAAAGAAAGGAGAAGAAGAAGAAGAAGAAGAAGAAGAAGAAGAAGAAGAAGAAGAAGAAGGAAAGAGAAGGAAGAAGAGGAAGAAAGAGAAGTGAGGAGGGAACTCACTCACCTCAGGCTACTCCTAGATAAACTCTGCACTTAGGTAAGTGAACTTACTACTGTAGCAGGGTTAATTAGGTAATTTCATGTAGATTGGGCAGCTAGGGGTAGGGTTTTACTTAATTGTTTACTGCCAAGGAATCCTTGTGAGCAGAATAGCTGCTGGTAAAAAAAAGCCCTGATTTCTGTGGGCTATTGGGGACCCAATTGGTAATAACCCTATTCCTGCTAAACCCTAGAACCTAGGACTCCTCCTTTTTCAGTAGGGATTGTGCAATAAGAGCTGGAATAGGGTTGATTTGGTGGAAATTCTGCCAAAACCCTAGGAACATAATTTTATTCAAGCTGGAATTATGCAATAGGGTCTGAATTAATTAGGTTAGGTTAGGTTAGTACTTATAAATGTTCATCTCAAATTGATGGCCAAGGCATGAGAAATACCCTAATTCTGCAGATCTCTTTAAATTCCTAAACTATTCCTGCAGAATTGGACTATATCAATTTTGGGTGTCATAAATTGAAATCCAAAATTGGGTAAACTTGG
Organism: Macadamia integrifolia; assembly: GCF_013358625.1. Classification (NCBI taxonomy): domain Eukaryota; kingdom Viridiplantae; phylum Streptophyta; class Magnoliopsida; order Proteales; family Proteaceae; genus Macadamia; species Macadamia integrifolia. Next base: position 46,262,749 of record NC_056561.1, on the reverse strand, counting down.
CATTTAACCTTTTCCTTACTGACCTAAGATAAGTATTGGAAATTCAGAATGAAAAATTGATGTAATTCGGGCACTACAACAACCATGGTACCGAGTATGGAAAATGTAGAATTAGATTCTACAGAATAAAAGGAGGAAGCAACAGGTCCTGACCGGCCAGCCAATTTTGACCTAGGTAACCCACCGATTAGGGTTCCCGAAGCCAGATTGGTTGTGTAACAGGTTACTAGACCTTTGGACATAAGTTTGAATTTGTATATATAAGAATTAATGAGAAACATAACCCATGATTGTAGGGTCCAGTGTTTGGAATTTCATATGACCTCGCGGACTATAAGTATGGATGAAACCCTTTCATCCAATGAGGATCTATTAGTGATTCTCTATATCTAATTCTACTATAGAAAAAGTTTAAGAAATCAAGGAATCAATATGTGTATAGGAAGGAACAAACAAGACCTTTACAGGTTGGGTATGAGAATGCTATACTTAAAGCACGTGGGTAAAAATGAAGGAATTTGTGATGTACCTAATGATTTAAATATCTGTTGATTAGGAAACATAAGTGACAGTGTGGCAATTTTCTTAAATCCAAGAAGTGAACTAGCAAAAATTGAATACCAAGGTGAGTGGGTGCCCTTCTCAATCCCCCATTCTTTTGGTGTGTTTATTTAATGTTGTTCATGCTTTAAATTGCTTGTATATGTGCATTTGCATTTATCTGCATTTCTCCTTTGATGATACTATTGTGATGAAATGGGATGGAATGGAAATGAGAAAAGTAAGACAGGTGAGATGGGTCACGTGCAGGTGCCCATGTTTGTATGTGTGATTGCAATGATTGGATGAGCATCATTTAGAATGCTGGGTTAGGTATCACAACCCTAAGTGCTACACCCCTTGTCTGTAGGGGGTTAGGTACGGACTAATCCTGAATTATGTGGCTGCCTGATCAGCAATGCAGTTTTGATGAGATGTGTGGTATTAGTTATGGAGGTGAGACAGGATACGACGTATTGTATGCCTATGAATATATTTACGATACGGGGTTACCTTTTAGGGGTTAGCCGTTGTGGCCGGGGCCTCGTACCAGCACTGGCTGGCTCCTGCCTGCGGCGTAGCTTGTATACCTGAGGCCCAATGTACAGGGTAGGGTATGCCACCTACGTTGGTAGCACTTATACTCATAGGTGATGAGACCTATAAATGGATTAAGAATTTTGTATAGTTAATTAAATGGACTCATGAGCATCATTCTCTATGTGTGGAGCATGCATTGCATATGGATGTGTGTGCTTGTTCTCCCCCACCCCTCACTGAGCATTGCTAGTGCTCACCCCTTCTAATTACTCCTTCTAGATGTCGAGGTTGAACCCAGTATTTTGCCGACTTCCTGCACTAGTTATGAGATAGTGGCCATGGATAACTTGGCCAATCTTCAAGAAGATTGAATCAACCATGGACTCGATTGCGAATGCGACAACTGCGCTTGCGGAGGCCAGTTCTTTTGAGGAATAGGATGGACTATTCCTATGTCTTTTTGTGTACATATTCCTGTTGATGCATACTCTGATGTATATAGTCTACTACTGAGATACTGTAAACTGTGAATATTCTCTTTTTGTAAGGTATGTAACTTTTATCTGGATAATTGTAAATATATCTTATCACTTAGTTGGCACTAGAGCTTAGTAAGATATTTTTTGTTGGACTGTGCATATGTATATAAACTCTGATATTTCGTAGTGTAATTGTGGTGTTATGATCTGCCCTAGTCTAGATCCTGGAGAAACAGGCTGACTGGATACGGTGAGGTGTCCAGTGCCATATGCCTTAGCCTATTGGAGGCAGGGTGTGACAGTTCTAGTGTTGTGGACCTTATGAAAACTGATCGACATCTTCATTTGTTACCACTTTCGCTTCTCTCTTCTCAAGACTTCTTACATCAAGGACGTCTTCCGACGTCCTCGTTTGTTGTGCAGTTATCCTTGTTTGTTGTTCGGAAGCTTTAATTCCCCCTCTGAGATATCCTTGTAGATAATATGTGAATGGAAGAGGTGTCATTGTAGGTCGAACCACTCTCGTATTCCCTGCTGTGGTTGTAGGCACCAAATTTTAACCCCACACCAAAAATTAATACACCCCAACCCTTCTCACAAAAAAATGGTAAAAGAAAAAAAAAAGGGGGGGAACTGTAGAAACGCAACCTTAAAATGATGCAGAAGATAATAGAAAAACAAGAACAAGCAATGCACACAGATTTACGAGGTTTGGCAAGATTGCCTACGTCCTCGGTGAGATGAGATCCTAATTCACTATCAATGGAGAATGGGTTACAACGCTCGTCCTCACACCTCTCAGTATTACTTGCATTACAGAGAAAGAAACCCTCGCCGTCCTGCCTGTCGAGGCGCATACACCAGTACTCCCTGGATTAAACTGTGACGGATTACAAAACATCGTACACCAATAGGACCCACTCCCTATCAATCGCTCACGTGTGAGAGTAGTGAGGAAATAGAAAAGAAAAAGGAGAGAGAGAGAGAGAGAGGGTAAAACGAAAATAATAATAATAAAAAAAAGAGGAGATGGGACTTCATGTTAGTAAAGTAAAAAAATAATAAAAAAGAAAGAAAAAGGAGCGGCCTCTTATATAGGAAAGGAAAAGAGAATGAGGGAGAAGATGAAGACATAAAAGGGGATGGGCATTTTGGTATTTTCTTAGTTGATTTTAGGGGGTGAAAGAGGAGAAAGGGTAGATTAGGTATTTGATCTTTTAGGGTCTCATTCATTTTAAGACAACATAGGAATAGAGGGAGAAAAGGAAGGGTATAATGGGGTTTTCACTCTTTTTTATGTTCTGGTTTATGGAATGAGGGAAAATCGATGGAGAAGAAGGGAGGCAGCAACCTCTTCTCAACTTGGCTGAAGATGATGGTCTTAGGAGCTTCTAAAACATTTTCCTCTCTCCGTAACCGCCTTGAGGCAAGTGGTTTAACGGCTAATACACGTATACATGCAAGTGGGAGATTAAGAATGAGGCAGTTCATCTTTGAGAGTTGGGATTTTTCAGATACAGAGGGAGAGGACGATCTGAAAAAGGGTTCAAGGTCCTTCATCTGGGTTGGCAATTTTGGAGGGAGGAAGAGGGTTTTCTTCTAGTTCAGGTTTTTTTCTTGGTTTTTGGGGTTATGAGAGAAAGAAAAAAGAAGAGAGAGGAAGAATAGGAGATTGGATCTCTGGTTTCCATGGAGAAATAGGGGATATTGGTTAGGGATTTCGTTTTCTTTTAGAAAACCTTCTTGTAACCTCGTTGTCTGCAACTTTGCTTTGACTGAATGGGTTTTTAGCATGAGAAACCCTATCTCTTGAAGAATTTCTCTTTGGATCTTGGAATTTCGTGAAGGTACTAGTTCTTCATCATCTTGAACCTTCTTTTGCAGGTCTTCTCAAGCATTTGATCTCAGATAGAGCTCTCATAATGGCAATCATTTCTGTTTTGGCTATGGTTTCATATGATTTATCCATTATTTCGCATGTATCATGGCTATATCTCTGTTTTGGTTGAGATATATCATGTTTCCTTTCATTTTATCCATTGTTCTTGAACAAATTTCTGAAAATGTTGTGCCTACCATGTGTGTTATAGCAATTTTTTTGTTTTGATTAAAACATATCATGATATCTTTTGTTTAATCCATCTTCTTGAGCCAAACCCTTAAGGATACTATGCCGATTACATGTATCATGTCTGGATTTCTATTTTTTTTAGAACATGTCTTGTTTGTTTCATTTGATCATTCATTTTTCCTTAGCCAAATTCTTGAGGATATCATGTCTATCATGTGTATCATGGTTGAATCCATTAAGACATGTTCTAAAAAAAAATAGAAATCCAGACATGATACATGTAATAGGTATAGTATCCTTAAGGGTTTGGCTAAAGAAGATGGATTAAACGAAAAATATCATGATATATTTTAATCAAAACAAAGAAATTGCTATAACACACATAGTAGGCCAATATTGTCAGAAATTTGGTAAAGAACGATGGATAAAAATGGAAAAAATCATGGTGTATCTTAACCAAAACAGAGAATTAGCTATGATACACATGGTAGGCACATCATTATCAGAAATTTGATAAAAAACAATGGATCAAATGAAAGAAATCATGCTGTATCTTAACCAAACAGAGAATTAGCTATGATACACATAGTGGACACATAATTCTTAGAAGTTTGATAAAGAATAATGGATAAAATGAAGAAATTATGATATGCCTTAACCAAAACAGAGAATTAGCTACAACACATGTGAAATAATGGATTAATCATACAAAACCATAGCCAAAATAGAAATGATTGACATTTAAGAGCTATATCTGAGATCAAAAGCTTGAGAAGAGTTGCAAAAGAAGGTTTAAGATGAAGAAGAGTTAATGGCTTCACCAAATTCTATGATCTAGGGAGAGAACCTTCAAGTGATGGAGCTTCTCATACTGAAAACCCCGTTCAATCAAAGCAAAGTTCCAGAAAAGAGCTTCAAGAAGGTTCAACAAGAAAATATGGAATCCTTAACCCAAATCCCCTTCGTCTCCATGAAAACCAGAGATCAAAACTCCTAATCTCTCCCTCTTTTTCGTTTTTTCCTCTCCTAGAACCCCAAAAACTAAGAAAAAACCTTGAGCTAGAGAAGAAAATCCTCTTTCTCATTTTGAAATTGCTCAACCTAGATGAAGGACCTCTAGAACCCCTTCTTGAATCAATCTCTACCCATTTATAAGAAAAAATCCAACTCTTAAAGCTGAACTGCCTCATTCTTGATCTCCAACTTGCATGTACACATGTCTTCGTCGTTAAACCACTTGCCTCAAGGCGGTTATAGAGAGAGAAGGGCATATGGGAAGCTTCTAGGGCTTCAAAAAGCATCATTTTCAGCCAAGTTGAGAAGAGGTTCGCTGCCTCCCTTCTTCTCCATCGATTTTTCCCCTTTTCATGAGCAAAAACCTAAAAGGGGGTGAAAACTCCATTTTACCCCTCACTCTCTTTTCCTTTCTTTCTTTCCTTACTTCCTAAGTGAAACATTTCTTCTTTCTTTTTCTACTTTGCTTTATTTTTTTTTTATCTGACTCTCTCTCTCTCACGTGAGGGAATGAGAGTGGGTGAGTCCCACTTCCCATTTTTATTTTTTAGTGGGCCCTCTCTCTCTCCTATGTGGGGGTGTGTCCTCACACAAAAAGATGATAAAAAAGATAAATAAAAAAAAGTGTGACCCACTCCCAATCCCACATAGGAGAGAGAGAGGGGCACCCACTAAAAAATAAAAAATGGGAGGTGGGAGGTGGGAGGTGGGACTCACCCACTCTCATTCCCTCACGTGAGAGAGAGAGAGAGAGAGAGAGAGAGAGAGAAACCTAGGTTTTGCTCTGGTATGGATTTCAATAAAAAAAATTGGCAGCAATAAAACATCGGAGAAGAGGAAGACGAAGACACATAGGTAGAAGGAGAGGAAGAAGCAGAATTGAGAGAGAGATAGGGTTTTCACCTTCGATCAGTTTCCGCAAGGTCCACAGCACCAGAGTATTCGAAAAACAGCAGCGTTGGAGTTACAGCCTGATAGCTATGGTTCATTCAAGATTTACAGTTGTTTATGCTGGGGCCGGAATCACTCCTTAGTGTAAAGTCATGTTTCCATGGAATATTCTGATTCTACAATGGTATATCTTCAAGTGGAACCAAACAGATTTAAAATTGCAAAATCACAATTCTACGGAAATACATTACATGGAACGCCAAATCAAACACGCCCTTATGGACTCTATTAACTATTGACTTAAGTGATTAGTGTATCTCCTGATGCAGGACCTGCTTAGAAAATCTGATATCCTGATGTTAAGGAAATTAAATAAAAAATTGGGACAATTGTAGGCTTGAACACAGGTTTGGATATAGTAGTTTCAAACCCTTAATAGATGATTGCTTGCTTTATGATATAGATTCTTGGAAAACTCTATGCTTGTTTCAAAACAGGGGGTCGGCCAACAAAATGAATAAGGGTGATGTACCTATTGATGTAGGTAAGGGGGGAAATCGGACCAACTATAGTGTCCCCTTTCTGACCTAGTTATTTGGGGCCAGGCCAGCCATTGAACCAGGCCATCTTGGCCTGGATTTGGAACAGCAGCTTTTTCAGACCCGATTTGGGAAAATATTGGTTGCCATTCTTGGCTTGCAATCCAGCTCAGCATTTTTTCTTCCCATCGATCAGAAGTGCTTGCCTGCTTGGTCTCCAAGTTTGTCTTCCAAAAGATTCATGCAGCCGTCATTTATTTGGTGGATAGCAATATCAAGAAGGAAGCTCCGACAACTATCGAATTGGCCAGTTAGCATAGGAGTTAGTTTCCTATTTTGTTAATCAATTAGTTTCCTATTTGTAACTAGGCTAGTTTTCCTTTTTTGATTTCAGTTTTAGTTTCTAAATTACTCCTACTTGGTTAGCAAGTTAGAGTTCAAGTTAGGAAGCGTTTAGTTATAGCTTTTAGTTTCCTATTTTAGATTTCACCCATCATTTGTAATAGTTAGAATTTGATTAATGAAATTATTGAGTGCAAACTCTTGGCTTGACAGCTGCTATTAAGAAGTGAGATGCCTAACCCATTGAGGGGTGTGATACCCAAAACCTAAGGGATGAGATATCCATTCCTTCATTCTCTTCTACCATTCTCAAACCCCCCATCATTTCTCTTTTCATTTTTTTATTTTCTCCTTTTGTTACACTGCTGTTAGAAGGTACCTAGGGGTCTAATGAAGGAGGTTTGAAGTCCAGAAGTTCAAAAATTACAGATCAGTTGGAAGCTCACTCAAGAGAGACCAGATAGATATCCAAATGTCAGGGTTTTGAGGGTGGATAGACCAAGGTCAGATCTCCACCCCCTGAACCCCAATCAGCCACCCTTTTTGGAGTTTGTTCCTGGTCCTAGGAGGACCCTTCGATCAGCAGGCCAGCCCTTTTGAAGCCCCCTTGAAGGAGCCACATGGTTTCTCCCAACAGCCTGCGAAACCCATTTCTTTCCCGGGTTGCTGGCTGGCTGTCACTTCACCTGTTGGACTGCTACCAGCCTTGTTGGAGATACTTCGAGGAATATTAGTTCTATCCTAGACCCCTTCCTGGTCAGGTGTGAGATTATTTTTTTCTGACCTAGCAAATTATCTCTTTCAATTTCAAAACGATCTAAAAAAGAAAGTTCACATCCTCTGCCAAAATGATAGCCCCATTAAAAAGTCCAAATTACCTCTTGTTAGTTTTCATACTTGTTTTTTGCATTCCTCATTTATATCTGTGTATGTGGCTACTATCTCTTCAAGTTTCTAAATTGATCATTTCTTAAGAAAAACTTATCCTGTGGGTTTTTAATAATTTTCTGTTCAAATAATCTGCCGCTACGCATAGGCAATGTAAGGTAGGTTCACCCGAGGTAAACAAACCCCAGTGGTAAAACAACTCCAACCCAAGTACCAGATCTGCTTACAGAACAGAGAACCAAACAGGGCAACACCAAGGCCAAACTAGGGCAGAAATAAGACTTACAGATTAAGGGGATTTATACTGCTGGGCCTTGCATAAGGGCTAACATACTTATTCTGATATTCGGAAACCAGTGCTTTCAATTCTATGTTCTTATATACAGAAACCCTCTTTATGCACTGTGGATACTGTTACAACCGCTTATCCCAAAAGTTCGAGCTGTGAAGTAAGGGTTACAAACTTACAACAATGTATATGAACACACAACACCCCCCCCCATATGTGCACCAAGGGGCACACAACGCATGATTTAACCCCTAGCCTCCTGGATTTGGTACTATGTTACAACTACTTATTCCAAAAGCTCGAGCTGTTAGCTGAGGGCTAAAATAATGTATATTCACACACAACAACAGATATGTTTCCTTTTCATTACTTAAATAGATAAAATGGTTAAATTTGGGTTTTAATTACCGTTGGTATCTTTGACTTTGCCTCAAATGCCTTTGGATTTCATCAACTGCTCATGTTCTATTTGATATTGCAACTTTTGAAGTTTGATCTTCATAATTTGACAATGACTAATTATATCAACAATGTATTGTTTTGCATTTCATGCAGCAAGACTTTCTATTTTGAAAATTTTAGGATGGCATGAAGATGGGGAAGTCTTTGGAGAATACACTTGAACCAAATGATTTGGAGCACAGATTTGGGTCTGATGCAGTTAGGTACTTCTTCCTCAGGGAAGTGGAATGAGGAGCTCTTATTAATATTGTCAATGCCCATCTTTCCAATACAATCGGTATGCCTTCTTGTTCTGTGTGGGTCATTTTGTGCTATTACAACTAGTATCAGGTGCCCTAAGAAAAGGGAAAAACCATACATTCTCCAGGTTCAATTCTCAAATGGCATGTGGTAGCTGATGTCTCTAGATTCTCCCAAATTGGAAGACCAAAACAGTAACATTGCAAATGCCTTATCAACCACTTGCTTTAGGTTGGAAATTATGAGATTGTTCTGCTTATAAAAGCCATCATTCTCCAGGTTCAATAAGAACTTGGACTAAGGGGAATCCAAGGTATCTCAAAATTATCCAAGAAGTACATCATTAAAATGAAAAAATTGAGAAAGAACAGTTTAAAAGCAATTGATCGACATTTTTTACGTCATGAAAACACATGTTGGGAATGCATTCTCCCCTTGTGACGAGATGTTGACAGTCTTATGTGCATGCATTGTCCAAAGGAAACAAGTGAATTTGAAGGGCTATGAGAGTTTTAAATGAACAGGATAGAAGGAAGAAAATGAAGTGGAAGAAGAACTCAACTGGAGGCTTCATTCAAATGTAGGCATAGTCCTTGGCTTCCTGAATCATGATTCCACCATCTCCTGTTTCTAGACCTCACTTCAGGTGTCATACTTAGGTCAGCAACTGCAGTCACCTACTGATGCAGGAAAATCTTGGCAACCAAAAGGTAGAGAGCTATTATTGTTCATAACATCTGCAAACCGAAACCTGTCAGCAGATATCCCATGGTCGATGGAAATGCCCGGGCTCCTAGTTCAACCAGTGGCATTTCATGTCTTGATCTTTCGATGTACTTTCTGCAACTAGTTGGAAAGAATTAATGGATTTGCCCCCACGTTTGGAACATATGGAATGGTTTGTTAGATCCAACAAACCATTCCATGAATTCTATAGTGATTTTTTTTTATTTGTCAACGAATTCTATACATATTTTCATTTACTTGACTAAGCATCCATTCATTCTTTTTCTCCCATAGCCCACGCAAAATATGGTGAAGAATGAATGACATAGACCAAGTTGACCAAAAACCAGGTAGGTATCATCCAATGGGGCAGCAACAGATCCTATAGGTGGATTGACAGTTCCAATCCTATAAGCCCTCTCTCTCTTTGCATCTGTTTGCTTATTGTATTTAATTGTGAAATTGATTTGTACAGCTTGATCTATTGATTTTATGTTATTGATAGTGCTACCAAATGGGGTGGGCTAAAGCGTGGTCAGGTCATGGCACAACCAAAGCTGGTCTTCGTAAGGATTGTAAGCATAACAGAAGGGAAAGATGGATGTGAAACAACTAAGAAGCTTGTGAAAGGTAAAAGAATTACTGCGTCTCAGGGAGTTGCTGAAGCTTAAACTTCCTTGACTTCAGGATTTTATGATCTCCACATGCTTTACAAATTTGAGTTATTTGTTGGGTGATGACAAAAATGAACTATTTTCTTTTACTAACTCGCTTGACTTGAAGGTTGGACTAATACGATTCCATTGTGCAACCTTTGTTTTCTTTGTTTTTTATATTGTATTTTACTGAATGGGACATGAAAGTATAAATTTATCGCTTGCACCGTGTTTTCTGGGCAAGAGAATCACTGAGCCAACAAGCAGACCGATGGAGGGATTGGATGGGACGGGCAGCCCAGTCTCTTTGCGCCAGTCTATGTTTAAGCATAGACACATGCAAGCAAGTAGCTTTCTTTTTCCCAGTTTTTACTTAAGGAAAAACTTCTGCTTGCTTGTTGATTTGGAGTTGTAATTTCTCCGTTTTGTGAAACTCTTTCTCGTCCAAGTCTCCAAGACAAAAAGCAGGATCACGAGCCTTCACTGTGGCATTGCCAAACAGCAAGGTTGGGTCACCACTGCACAACTATTACGCCATTGACTAGAATCTGGAAAAGTTTGTCATGTACTTAGTACAGGATTACAATCAATGTGGGTGTTCTTTTGGGGGGGGGGGGGGGGGGGGGACCAGCCTCCACCAACTTCTCCCGCAGTTATTGTCCGCTGCTTATATAGATCATTTCACATAGGAAATGAAAGAGAGACTGCATTCTCTCCCCACCATGGAGAACACATAAAAGTTTCACCGTTTGAAATTTATCATCTTAATATAATTTACCAATAGCACAAGTAATCTTTATCTCATGTATAAAACGGTAATACCTACAAAATATGGGTCAGTGTCAGATTGGGTTGGGCTGGGTCCGTTGCTTCAACTCTGGCCGAGTTTGACTCAACCCTTGCAGGGCTGGCAAGGCAAAAATCTTAGCCCAAGCCCGGAAAATATAAGGGAGGTTCTTAACTGAAAATATATGATATGTTTAACCCTACGCTCGTTGACCCGGGAAGCAAGAGAGTCGATCCCATGACCTCTTGGGACCTTGCAACCTAGTGGCAAAGGTACCACCAACTGAACTAGATTGTCTTGGAGGCTATTGGTGTTTTGGGCCAAACTTGCACAGCTGGTCTAAACTCTTCGTTTTCCAATGAGTAGGGCTGCCAAGATTCACATCTCTTCCATCTTTTCATTGCTGGTTCTTCTCTTTCTTTCCACTTGTTCCTTTCATTATCCCTTGTCCTACAACCGAAACCCAAAACGGCAACTGCAAATACCATTGATCATTTTCAGTTCTCTTTTTCATGTTCCGTTTTATATTTTTAGTTGGTAAGAAATTGAAAATAAGAAAACTGAAAAGGGAAAATGATCGTTCTTTAGACGTGTGGCCCTTACACCCAGATATAGAGGGGAGTGAAAAGACACACCTCTATCCTGTGAAACCCAAAAAACCAACCCCCTTTTGACGCCCATGTGCACCCCATCATTGACCCCTATACTAGCACAGGGGCTGCACGACAAGGGAATGTTCTTTTCCCCAAATGAAAGGCAAAAGTGATGATGACACGAATGATGCGTTTGTGTTTTTCTCATTCCTAATTTTCATTTTCTTTTTCTTTGCCAACTAACTACCTTGGTTAAGAAACACATTCATCGTTTGTCCTCATTTATCGTCTATCTTTTGTTAACGTGATTGTCTGGTTAACATTTGTAATACAAAAAAAAAAGTGTCAAAATCACCTAAAAAAGCCTATGATATAATCCCTATAGAGCTAATCTATAATAGTCGAAGATATTTTCATATGTTTCTGGTGTCAAAGTATGCTTCCACATTTAGTTTTAGTTTATATCCTTCACCATGATTTTGTTACTTGATTCATTTCTACTATGCAAACCCAATAAATTAAGTTCAATATTGGCATCAAAGCGTAGCTTTGAAGATTTTCTTGGAGGAGTTCTCCCATCCCTCTTACGTTTGGGATCCTCCTCACATTATTTCTCTTCTCACACCATCTCACTCTTTGCATTCACGTGTACTCTTTTATTTTGTTTTAAAAGGAGAGATAGTGAGAAGCGTGAATGAAGAAAAACATTTTTCTCTATCTTGTTCTGTGGAGGGCATAGTTTTAAGTATCGGTATCATATCGGCTGAGACCGATACCAATACTTGACAGATCCATATCAGTTACCCATATCATTTCAAGGGTAAAACAATAAAAAAAAAAAATATATATATATATATACACTTTTTTTTTTTTTTTAAGCAAGGGCGAAAGTGATCGTACCGATACCTAAATCCATGGTGGAGTGTACAATCTTATTTTATCTTTCAATTTGTTTCCGTGAGAGTGGGCGGAAAGAAGAAAAGGGTAGAAGGAGAACATGCTCTCTATTGTATTCCTCATATTGGGTTGCGATGCGATGGGGTTTTATTTACCCAAAATAAAAAATGTGATGAGGTTTTCTTTGTTTAGGGAAGAAGAGAATGTATTACAACAGCTCAATCTGTATTATCATGTCGGGTTTTGAAGTGAAAATTCTATATTCTTGTCAAACCACATTGTTTAGTGAGTTATTTTGCCATACAAGAAGGATTATTATTCTTGATGTTCTGTTAGCCTTTAGTGTTGGCTAGAGGGAAGATTTGTAATCCTATTTTCTATTATTATTATATATAATGTGGAAGGATTTACTTAGAGAAGGGTTTTCCATGTTAACATTGGTGTATGTTTTTGTGGTTGACTTTATTTGTTTTAGGGTATTATTATTTTGTGCATACTTGGTTATCGTTATGAGTATAGGCACCTTCTTCTTAAAGACTATCTTTTAAAGACGAAGTTCAAAGATGCAAGCATCACCGTATCAGAATACACAATTTCTCATGCAGTATCAAAAATAGGGGGGGGGGAGAGAGAGAGAGAGAGAGAGAGAGAGAGAGAGGCAACTTACAACCTCCTTACCTTCTACTATTGTTACAACTAAGAAGTTACAATTTTCTACTGGCCTCACTTTTGACTTTATCTTATGGTCATATCAGAATGTGCCGCTAAGCAAGGGGGCATGAAGCTTCGAGTTCTTGATGGGGGGATGTCACAGAGAGTAAAGATAGTTCAGAGGAAAGATGGTTGCATCAACCTTCCTTTCTGGGTGGTTTGTATTTCAGAAAGCAAACAATCTAACACATGACAATGCTTGAATCTTTGAGTTCATCAAGGAGGAATGAGCAATGCAATCTTTCAAGAGAAACTGATACATTACAAGTATTTAGGCATCTTCTCCTTAGAGGCTATCTTTTGAAAATGAGGTCTACTAAGTCTCAACAAGTAGTATCACAATACACAATGATAACTAAGTATGCACAAAATAATAACACACTGAAAGCCTTCTTATCAGAATATTCGCATTTGATGTGGTATCGGTTCTTCTGTGTGGAAACTCAACACCTACTGTGATTGTTATATCCATTTTCTTGGTGAGAATTGTTAGAGGCACCTACTGAATCAGATTTGTCAATATTTATTGCTTGTTCCTTTGAATCTAATTTTAATTAATATTTTACCTTAATAATTATATATGTTATCAACTAGAAAATTACATTTACTTAATTTTTTCTAGAAATTCTTTGTTCATTAAATTTTTATTTTTTATTTTTTGTTTATTTTTTATTATTATCACCTTTGACCTTGAGCATGTAGGTGATAATTTATAAAATTCCTACAAATGTAAAATATCAAATTATTGGTTAGGAAGAGTTATATAACAATTTGGTATGTGTATTAGATGTTAGATGTGTTTTGACTTTCACAGATAACAACCCAAATATCATCCTTTTTAATTAGAGAAATTTGATCCAGTTATAAATGGTATTTGATAATAATAATAATAATAATCAAACCTCAATAAATATTTAATGAAAAACAAGAAAATTCATCTATATCACTCTTCTTCATCCATGCATTCTTGACCACTCCATTGTCCACATTCAGCACCCTACACATATTTTATATCTTGGTATATATATTCATTTATATGTAAATATCATCCCATCACATGATTATTGGTTATATAAGTGCAAATTAAAGGTGGTTCAAAAGCTAAAAATCTAGTAAATAATGCTTGTCGACCATGGTGGCCCACTAGTTCTAACATGTGATGGGTTACATTTACATGTGTCAAAAGAGTAAATTCCACAAACATATAAATTTGCATGTATACCCAATAACTGATTTGCATGTTTATGATGATATCTATGATCATCTTCAAAAGGTAAATTACATATAAGTTAAATATACAATCACCACCAACCTTATGATATGAGAACCCCCTAAGCTATCAAGAAAACCAAATGGTTCTCTCCTGAAGTATAAGTCTGTAACTAATTAAAAGTAACTTCAAATTGTTTCTATACAGACACTAAAAGGCTAGCTTAATTAAAATTCCTATCTGAATTTGGAAGCAATGAACAGGGTTGTTAACCATCAAGGATCAAGCCACAAAATCTGGTAACAACTGATGAGCTACAAACCTTTTTCTGTTCTGAAGATTGATGTTCTCATAAGTAGCACTGGAGTGAGAATTTGGAGTAGTGGTGATCCCACAGAAATCATTTGGTTCTGCAGTACCACCCATCTGATCAAGCCTCCTCCCCAGTTGAATGTTGTGATGGTTTGAGAGGTAACTCTGTTGATGATGAGTTCCTGACAAAGAAAGGTTTTCACAGTGGGGAAGACCAAGAGTAAGGGAAACTAATCCATTATTGCCAGAGAACCTTGGTGGGAATTGGTGATGATCAGGGACCTCAAACCTTCCCCCAAGCTCTCCAATTGAATATCCACCAAATCCTCCTCCTCCTCCATGACTTGTTGCTCTTGTTATTAAAGAGTAACCACCATCTCTGCTTTGCCTTTCGTCGTCCCCAAAGTTTGCACAGAAATCCCTGTTTGTAGTCTCAACAGGCTTCACATCATCCATTTCCATTTCCATTTCCATGGAAGCATGGAAGCTACCCAGTGATGAATTCTGCAAGTTAGTACTGGTCCTGGACTTCTTGGGACTTCCTTGAATGAACCCAGCTTCCACATCTGATGATGATGACCCAATAAGGGAGATTAATCCACCTTGACCGGCGTGGATTGTTGACGTTGAAGGACTTGAAATTGCAGGTGGTGAAGCATTTGGGTTTGCAGAATTAATATTGTCTCGACTGGAGTTTTTGAGTTTTTTGTTTTGGTCTGCTCTAACTGGACTCTTCTCTTGTGGATTAGTTGATTTAGACTCTTCATTACTTGTTTTATCCTCTGACCCACCATTCTGTTCATGTTCTTTGATTTCCTCCAGATACATTTCTTCAACCATTGGCTTCCATAGACGAACTCGAGCATTTATGAACCAATTCGAGACCTGCATTATCCAAAATTAAAATTCTTTTTTTCAGTCTGATTATTAACATCGAAGGCAGAAGTAATATTCCGACATTGGATAAGACTTTTAACGGAGAGCATTTTAAGGATGAGTTCTACCCAAGTTTCTAACAAAGGAGAAAGAAAAACGAATTGGTGAGCTTACCTGGCTCCTAGTAAGCCCTGTTTGCTTTGCAAGCATGTGTTTGTCCGAATCCTTGGGATATCTGCAGCACAGAAACAAAGTTACAAAAGTTCAATCTTTACAGTTAAGAACTTTAAAGAACACAGTAGTCAGAAAAAAGGGATATTTTGAATGATACTCACGGGTGAAGAAAGTGTTCAAAGAGCCAGGCACGAAGAACAGAAACAGATCTTTCGGGCAATCCCCTCTGAGGTCTCCAAGCATTATGTTGGATCATTCCTAGCTGTTGAAGTGCCCGTTGTTGTCGAAGCTGATGATCCACAAACCTGAGTCTAGAACCACCCTCGGTAGTCTTCCCTCCCAAGCAGTACTCTTCTTCACCTAAGCTCTTGCTACTTTGTCTGATTTGCCCTGAAATTGCATCCTTCAGACACCTAAATTGCTTGGAGATGGTCTGCAGAGCAAGGGCAGTGTATGTTTTTGCACAACCAAATCCTGTTGCCTGTTCAAATGAAGATACTACTATCTGCATCTGATGATGATAGTGTCTGTATCTTTGTTCCACCTTCAAAATTCACAAAAAGAAAAACCCACATTGGAAGCTATTAGTTCTTCTTAGTTCCATTGATAGAATAAGAAAATTTCAAATTTCAAAATTCAAACTTCATAGCAAGCAAGAAACAGACACTGGGGACAAATTAGGGGCCGATTGATTCCTCCTCTGTTTAAGTTTGAAGAAAAGGAGAAGAAATCCAAAAGCCAGACAACCCTTAAGCTTAAATGCCTGAGTTTCAGAGAGAAAGATTGAACCTTTATATGAATGAAATATGTTCACAGATTTTAGCCATCTAAGAACAAACCAATCTCTTCAAAAAAACTGTAAATCCAACTTAATTTGATAGATACCCAACTTCCGCAATGGACAAATTTATCCAAATTGACGGGTTTCACTTTCAAAAAGTACAGAATTTGGAAGAGTTTGTATTGAAAGCTCAGTAAATGTGGCATAAACATACCTCATCAAGCATGCTAACAAGCTTAGCCTTCTTCATCTGAAGCTCCTGTCTCTCAGCGGTAGAGAGATCAGTTCCACGCTTTGTGCTCGTTTCACCTCCTCCAGCGACGCTTGAACCTTCTCCAGTTGCAGCAGTAGAATCTCTGTTCATCTTGCTCTGCTCTTTAACCCCCTTTGAACCTTCTTCATCTTTCAATCCATTCCTGACATTAACCACTTCATCCAGCAGCTGTTGAGCGGCTTTCAGGTACTTGGAACCAAAGAGAACACTCTGCACACCAGAAATCCCGTTAGACAACCCAGACGCCGGTGAAGAGGAGCCACCGCCTGATATTGGAGATATCGCCGGCGCTTGGGTTCCTGCCGGAATTTCGGACTCAGGACGATATGAACCATAAATGGGCTGCTGCGGCGAAAGGCTCAGAGACAACCCTTGCTGAGACGGCGGCATTACTGACCGGCGAAGACCCAATTGAGACGAAACGTCGGTGGCAGCGATGCCACCGACAGAATTAGAATTGTTCGCTGTTGCTGCTGATGTGGCGGTAAGTTGGTGCTGTTGGTGGGTTTGCTGGCTTCCTTGGTCCATGGACGTCCATAGATTGTAGTGAACACGAGGGAGGAAGCCATGAATGGCTGACATCTCGTGCTGGGCATGCAGCGATGATTGACGGCCACCAAGGCCTTGCGAGGAAGAGGCCGAGTTGGTGGCGGTGTTGTTGGTCTGGAGTGGGATTCCGACCAAGTGGTGGTGGTTCTGCTGGGTTTGTGGTGGTGGGTTATTGTGGTTGAGGAAGACCATGTTGGCTGGGGACTGTGTGTCAGAGTATCCGACATAGCCAGGGTTCATCAGATAAAGCGTCTGTAACCCGTCAGCTTGGATTTCCGAACTTCCATGAAAGTACGTCGCCATCGATTTTGAAAATTAAATCTTGGGATCTTCTTATAGGGTTATATCACTCACTGAAAAGGGTCTACGTTACCCTTGACCACCAATCCAATCTCTCTCTTACTCTCTCTCACTACCTCTACTTCTACTACTACTACTGCTCTCTCTCTCTCTCTCTCTCTCTCTCTCTCTCTCAGCCCATTTCGTAGCTTAAGCTGTTGGGCTTCAATCTAAATTCAGTAATCAGATTTCTGTACCACTAACTCCAACTCCAACTCCACTGATAGTCTTAGCCTTGGAGAAACACCTGAAAGAAACCAAGAGAGAAGAAACTGATGATCATGATCAGAGGGAAAGCAAGGATTCTGGAGTGAATCAGTAAAACCATAGCCTATGAAAAAACCAATCAAAACCCATAATCAGATCAATTCAATTTTGAAAGATACTTGCTTTTTTCTTCCTCTTTTCTTCTTCCTTCCAACAGATTTGTTATACAGAAGAGAAGAAGAAGCTGAAGGGAAGGTAGAAGACCTTACAGCCATGCCTAGCTCACATATATATATATATATATGTATGGAGAGAGAAAGAGACAAAGAGAGAGAGAGAGAAGAAGAAGAAGAAGAGAGATTGTTTAATTAAAATATTACCTTATATTACCATTGGTACCTTATGTGATTGAAATCTGAGAGCACGTGGTGCTTCATGATCCAAAACCCATGAAAGATTTTGCAGAGAAAGAGGTCATGACCATACAATTATGGATAATATACACAAAAGATTGAGACATCAGAGCCCAGAATAACCCAACTCTCTATTTAGCTATCTGTGATGTATCACTCATTCCACTCACTTCATTTGGGATTTGCTCCTGTCAGATTCAATTTTTTTGCAGCTCTCACACTGAAAAAGAAAACGATAAAGAGAGAGCGAAAGAGAGAGGGAGACGTGGAGTTCAAGAAGCTGAGAAAAAGATACCCATATGTCTTTCTTTGTTCATTATCCAAACATTTATAACAAAAAAACTTGGAACAAAAGAAAAAAAAGGTTGATAAGAATAGCAATAAATTAAAAAGGGTTGTTGAATTGGTGATAGGAGGGGGAGGGGAGGGGAGGGGAGGGGAGGGTGGATACTGGATATGGCTCTTACCCTTCTTCACACAAGACCTGACCTCTCCCTCTTCCTTTCAAGTTTTTGGGTGGAGGAATACCTGCGAATGGATCAAAACAAGGGAACTTCACTGATTTGACCCTCCATTTCAAATCATTATATATGCAGGCACGTTTGATCGATGAACCTACCCAAA
Source organism: Macadamia integrifolia (assembly GCF_013358625.1). NCBI lineage: Eukaryota > Viridiplantae > Streptophyta > Magnoliopsida > Proteales > Proteaceae > Macadamia > Macadamia integrifolia. The sequence continues at coordinate 46,244,325 of NC_056561.1, read as the reverse complement.
ATAAATTAAAAAAATAAATAAAATAAAAAGAAAGAACCTTTCAGAGAGGGACGATCTCAAGGTGTTAAAAACTCTTTCTATGTGTGAAGAAAGAAACAGCTGAAAAACGAGGAAACGTCTACTTCTACCCAAAATTTATTATAATGGAGAAGAGAGAAAGAGAGAAAGAGAGAAAGATAGAAAGAGAAGAGAGAGAGAGGGGGGGGGGGGGCAGTGGGCCTTGACATTAAATTAAATATCTGCCTTTGTCTTTTATTTTAATTTTTAATTTTTCTCTTTTTAATATTTTTTTGTGGTTGGAGAATTTGGATGCCAAAGGTCCAAGAAAAAGCAATTGAAATGCTAAGGAACCCAATCAACCTATCCAACCACCACCATAATACCAACTTCAAAGATAAGATCAGTAAAACTAATATGGCCAATGTAACTGTTTTGCTGAGGCTAATCAAAGTTTAAAATTAATAAATAAATAAAAAATGAGAATTAACTACCTTTTTCCATGATCATCAAGAGGAGAACAAATTAAAAAAGAATAATAATTATGGTTGTCCGATCAGGCTGGATTTTGATGATGATCAGGAAGTTAGGTAGGGCCCATTAGGTATCAATGGAAAAGTCTCAATCAATGAAACAAAGCAAAAACTATACATATTATTGATTTTCACTTATAATACTTCCATTGATATGTGTAAGTTCATTTCTATGTTAAAATAAAAGAAGAATAATAACAATAAGAAGAAGAAGAAGAGTAGTTCAGTGCATATATTCCACTTTGTTTTCACAAGAAAGAGACTAGAGCTAACCGAAGTCCTTGCACCTATTATATATTATTTCATTCTCACATTATTTTTAAAATATTTTGGTAGAATCAAATAATTTATTATCAAATGAAACTTGAAGCGAAATCATAAAAATAATTAGATATATATAGTTGTGTAGTGTAGGAATGAAACACGGGTTGCACGTGTAACCCCCCCCCCTTCTCAACCCTAAAAAAAAATTGCTACCATGTGTAATATTTTTTTCCTTTATTTAATATATAAGAAAGAAAATGATGAATTGCTGATGTGTGAGTGAGTTTAGATCTTAATTATATCTGTAAGATAGGTTTTGATTGATAAGAGTGACATAAATCTTATGTAATCATATATCTGTGAGACTAATAAGCTCAAAATGCCCATGATGGACACATCTTTTGTTCGCAAACTCAAAGTAGGGGAAATAAGGGGGGTAGATTCTCCATAATATAATTAAGACTCTCATATCCCTAATCATATCTTTTGAATTAAATATTTTAAATATATATATACTCAAGGAGGTCAAAGAGGTGGATTGGACTGCATGTATGTGACAAGATATAAGAAAAAGTAAGAAGACCCTCTATAGTTGTTGTTCAAAAATTCTTGTAATTATTTTTCATAAAAGATCCATCATCCTCTTTTCTTGAAATTAATTAATTTATACCAATAATATATCACTTACATTAAATCCTTCTAGCTAACTACTTTCTGGTCCTTTATTACAAGAGAGGCAATTATTTAAGTAGAAGCTTCATTCAAGAATGCTTCAATCTATAAGTAGTTAACATAATTAGGGGAAGGGGGGTTAGGCTAATTAATATTCTACAAGAAGAGTGTGGGAAAGGAAAAGGGAAAAAAAAAAAAGGATAACTCAACAACAACATCTGGTGGTCCAATATTTAATTGGAGAAGATGATCAGTTCCAACAGTTAGCAACTGCATAGTTTAACTTTTGCAAGTCCATCACCCAAGAAGTGACCTATAAAACCAGAAAGTCTTGAACAGATAGAATTGGCTTTAAGCAATATATTGCAAAGCATGTACATGAAAGAAGACAGTGAGTCCCCCCCTCCCCCCCCTTCCTTCCCCAACAACACGAGGCTGCTGTAGCCTTCATGGTATAATAGATAGTACAGCTGAAAAGTAGTAAATTAAGAGGGAAAGAGAAGGCAGATAGAGGAAAAAGTGGGGGATGAGGGAGGGGGGCCTAGCGGGGTATCCTTTGATAGAAGAAGAAGAAGTTAGAGAAATGTAAGGTGCACGCTAGCTTTCACAAGGGCACAAGGGAAGGGGGGGTCCTCGTTGAGGACCCATCTCTTAATTGGGAAGAAAATGTGACTGTTGGTATGTGGTTTTGTTTAATTTTTACAAATTCACTCGATGCAACCAGTTTTTTTGGGTTTCTCCTCTCTCAAAAACCTTTCATGGTCATAAACGTAAGGCAATATTAAGGCTCTTTTGGTATGATTACTATTTGTATTTATTAATTATTTTTTAAAAATTATTTGTTACAATAAATTATGAACCACAAATAATATTCATTTGATTACTATTTATAAAATAGAATATATATAATGAAAAAATAGGTTTCAGGTTCACCTTTAGCTTTGAGCTTAGAGCGAGAGAGATGATAGGATTTGGGGTTTTTTATTGGAAAAGTATAAAACATACTGGAATTACCTATTTACTTTTGATTTTGAGTAGTTTAGGATACATGCTCATTTAAGGTAGCTCAAAAGTCAACATAAATGATTTGTTACCACAAATCACAAATAGCTTGAGAGTAATTTGTTATTTGTCATTTATTTAATTTATTATAAACAGAAATAAGTGCTATAAATTATTCCAAACACTTGTAAAAATAGAAATAAGTCAAATAAATACAGATATAAATCAAACTAAAGAGAGCCTAAAACTTTTTGGTTTGGAAATGGTGAAACTGAAACCAAACCAATAAAAAGAATTTCGATTACGATTCTGATTCAGTTTCAATTTTTCGTATCAATCGGGATGATTTCAGTTTGATCTTTCACCATACAAATTTATGGAAAATAACTGATTTTTTATTAGTTCGGGGCTGATTTCAGTTTTGATCTGGGTTTTGAGTTGTTTTTTATTTGGTTTGGTTCCTAATGCATTTCATTTCATTTTTAGGATCGTAATACCTCAAACCTAAATCAACCCGAATGAAACTTCAGTTTGGTTCGACCATGTTAACGGTTTGAACTATGTTTTGACACCCCAACTTGCACCATTCCTTTATAGGTTGGATGGCCCTCATTGTGAAGGTGTGACCCATCAGATTTTTATTGGGAATTCGTATCACTCACTACCCGACACGTACAGGATATATGGGCCTTATATCTCACTTTCCATTACTTTAATTAATTGCTATACCAAAAAAAAAAAAATGGTTTAATTAATTGTAGTTAACACTAATCCAACCCTATAAACCCTCAATTCAACAATTAGATTAATCAAACTCATAATAATAGTATGGTTGTGAAGTCTATATTGTTTTCAATGAATTCAATTCCTCCTTTAAATTCCCAGCTGGTTTATGGCTTCTAATTACAACTTTCCTTATTATCAAGTTTGGTTTCAAATTAAGTTCCCTCTGACATGTCTTAATAACCTTACTAAAACATGGAAGCTAGTTAACAGAGCAAATTATTTATTTATTGATCAACGTATTCAAAATAGACAAAATTATTTGGATCGAGTTCCCCTAAGGTAGTGGCCCATCTAGACCATTCAAATGGGGTGCACAAGGTCTCATGTCTTCAATCCACCGCGTGATGATAAAAAACTTCTAAAATTTTTTGTCTATTTTAAATATTCAAAAGATAGATTTTATATGGGCAAGAGAATCCGATCATTTTGTGAGGCCATTGGATCAATGTACAAGCTACTGAAAAGGTGAGTAAAGACAATACAATGAGACAGCGTGGTCTTTTCATGTCCACCTATATATCTGAATGTAGATCTATGTAAATGACAAAGGTTTTTTTCTCTATTTTATACTATCTGGTCAAACATTTAAAGGAAAAAACGAAAGATGCATAGCTCATGCATCAAAGCAACAGATGATCGATAGGCAAATTAATACAAGAGCCAGCTGGGGAGACCAATCAATGAAATTAGGTAAAATTAAGTCAATAAATCATGATTAGTTGATATTGATTTGATAAATTAATTAAAAAAGGCATCTGACCCAATTGGTGAGTTGTATACCATCCTAAACATAAAACTAAGGGCCAGATCTCCCTTGCCGCACAGTATTATAGGTAGGTATTAGTGCTGTTGGGTCATGCACAAAAGAGGAAAAGTGTCTCTCGGAAGGGAGTGTGCAATCTAAATAGAAATGTTTTCATAAAAAGTTAAAAACTAAGAATAAAAATAATTAGAGTTGGGAACTGATACGCTCAAATTAACCGTCAAGTAAGATATGAACATGTGGCACCCAACTATAGGGATATCTTGAACACCACGTCTAGCCACAAACTTCGAATACCAGGATAACAAGGAGACTGAAGTCCTCTTCAGGTGGCAGAGTTGTAATAGGACTATGCTACCTGAAGAGGGATAATACCCGAAAAAAGAATATTCTCCACGAAAAAAAGAAAATGTGAAGGATGGAGTCCTCTCAAACCGCCCCAAGTTCGTCAAGAGCAGGAGCACGTTTCCTAGTAGGACTCTACGAGACCCGAATCTATAAGAAGAAGCCCAAAAGAAAGCAGGGGGTAAGTTCACTCACTCGCCATTACACTCTAAATATTGTTACATGGGTCTCCAACTTAGATGTGAAGGACTAATCTTGGAACCATCCCCAAGTCTCTGCCTTCTGTGATTTCGCATGTCTGACGTTCGGCCTTCAATAGGGAAAAAAATCGTCTACAATTTCATGCAATACCACCTTTAGGCGGTGACACGTGTATTGATACCAATACAATGGCCCAAATCTGATTTAAATGTCTTTTCACTGATTTAATGTTTTATTAGTTGTACCAGATCTGGGCCATTGTATTAGTATCAATACACGTGTCACCGTCTGAAAGTGGTATTATACGGACTTGTATGAGATCGAAATTACAGACGATTTCAACCCCTTCAATAGACTATCTGTAACAACATAAACAAAAAGGGCTTTATATTTTATATCCTACAAATCAAATCATTTCCAAAAGTTCATGGCTTTGGAAAATCAACACATGGAAGAATATCCATTATAAAACACTAAACCTGCTCACCCTATTTCGTACGATTTACATATTGTCTGTTTCGAAATTAATTACACCATCATGTGAAGTAATAATTAAATATATATATATATATATATATATACATATCAATTTTTTTATTAATTACGTATCGCTTCTCTTCCCTTTATTTCCTGTCTAACTAAAGAGAGTCAAAATTTGAATTTATACAATGTGGAAGAGAGAATCATCCCAAGAAGTACTCAGATTCAGAAACTACGATATCCTTAGTTTTATCTCCTTGAGAAGAATCAGATGAAATAATAAGCAACATTCTAGTTATACTGTCATTTTTTCCATACATTCAAATTTTGCTAATGTAAATGTGTTCAAAATCAATGAAAGCTTAGATGCCCTAGGCCACAATAAAGTACATACCTGAAACTTATTTATTTAATCTAGTATTTTTTTTTCTAAAAGCAATCCTAAGTTCAATTCCAACATCTTTGGATGTTTTGTTTCTTAATCACTAAGCTATACTAGTTCAATTCAACAACTTCTAATTTTTGGAAAGGTGTGAAAGCAGGTATGCAAAATAGAGTCCTATTAGTTGGAATAGAGTATGTAAACCTAGATCCTTAAACTGCTTAGGTTTTAAATTACTTAGTGCATGATAGGGGATTATTACTCAGGCTAGGATGGAGATTATAAACTCAACCAAATCAATTGTGGGTCAAAATTCTAAAAGTGAAATATTTTAATAATGTTACTCTATTTCATCCTTTTTCTTTTTGTTAAGAACTTTATTCTTTTTTTTTTGCTAACGACAGGTATCCAGGCCTTTTGGCTTGACTAGTCCTACGAGTCCATACTGACCCCACAATTGCATGCACCGGGTCATACTGGGGTTGAATAAGAACCCTTCAACTTTCACTGAAAATAGTGAAGAGCACTAAATACTCCCGTGTAAGTGGCCCAATGTGTGCCTAGTGAGAGTCGAACTTAAGATGTCTGAGTTTACGACTCGTACCAAGTTCGTTGCTCACCAACTACGCTACCCCCTTGGGTTGTTAAGAACCATATTCCATCCTTCAATAGAATTGAAAAAAGGGTTGGTCATTTGGAATAGCATTAATAAGGTTTTCCCCTATCTTCGTAAGTTAACTTGTAGAAGGATTGGTGTAGGTATTATTATTTCTATATGGCATGATCCATGGATACCACATGTAGATAATTTCATAATTCCGTCCATGGTCTCCTTAAATCCACTTTTTTTTTTTTCTTCAAATGTTAATAAGTTAATCCAAAATGGTGCCTTGAATATTAAATTATCTATGCTATTTTTCTTATTAATGTTGCTAATGCAATATTTCTGATTTCCTTATGTTCATCCCCAATGAAAGACTTCTGGTTCTGTCCATTTATCTAAGTGTGAAAGTTTTTCTATTAAAGTGACTGCTAAATGGTTGATATAATAACACCCAACTCGGTTGAAAATCCCTATGGTTATGTTTGGTTGAAAATGTAATTAAAATGAAGGGAATTGAAATTTTCATACTCAAGAAGGAAATATATATAATCATTACCCCATTTGATTATAACGTCAACTTTAAATTATTCCATGTTTGGTTTTGTAATTTCACTTCACTTTGCATCCAACTCCTTTGTTATAATATATAAAAATAAAAATTATATGTAAAATGTATAATAACTAAATATGATCAAGAAAATTAAGTAATTTATACAATCACATTAGATCACATAGGGTAATAATTACAAACATTTATTTTTTAAGTATAAAAATTTCACTTCCCTTCCCTTAAGTTCCCCTCCTCTTGTACAAGATAAGAAACTTTGGAATTTTATTTGGCATTTAAGAATTCACCCCAAGTTTCATGTATTTTTGGTGAAATAATAAGGACATCATGTGTTAATGGTAAGCTAGCTTTTCTTTCTTAATATTGATCCATATTGCTGCTTTTATAGAAAGAAAATTGAAACTGAATGACATCTCTTCCTAACTTGTGGTTTTTCTTAAAAAGACTGCTTTGAGAGTTGAGACTCCATGCTCCTCATCCCTTGAGGATTTTTTTTTTTTTTTTAAGTTCTTCCATTGCAAATTCTTAAAACAATTGGAGGTGTTTTTTTCTTTTTACTTTTTCCCATATACGAACAGACCGAATTTCCTTACATCTACTCTTAGTCACCATGGGGGATCAACGAAATTAGGCCGTGATCCAAAGGGAATTGAAAATTTCTAGACCTTAAGATCACACAATGAACCTTACCGCGTGGTCAAAGAAAACTTTGTCTTCTACCACAATTGGCAGAAAGGCCAGTTTTAACTTTCAAGAAGAAAGCTAAGATGGCAGCGTGTGGTCTTCGGGTACCCTTGGTTGAAGTGGGAGGGGCGAAGAGACTCAACTCAAGAGAGGGAGCTTTTTGAAAAGAAACTTCTCTGTCATGAGTTATGATGCAAATACATAGTTTTGTAGGACAAATTACAAAATTATGGTCCAACCTCGACCCGTAAAATAAGCCGAGAACATCTGGTGATACCCCAACCAGCGAGAAAAAAATCATCTGTAATTCGGATCTAGTACAATTCCATGAAATATCACCTTCAGGGGGTGACACGTGTATTGATAGTAATGTAATGGTCCAGATCTGATTTAAATGACTCTTCACTGATTTAAGGTTTTATTAATTATATCAGATCTAGACCATTATATTAATATCAATACACATGTCACCCTCTGAATATGGTATTTCACGAAATTATACCAGATCAAAATTACATACAATTTCAACCCCAACCAACGAGGCGTGCAAGGGACGTAGAGCACTTGGAGTTTCTCTCTCTCTCTCTCTATAAAATATAGAATCTAGTCATCTCTATTTTCAATCTCCATTGAGGGATGGTGTTTGAAGGGTTGAAAAGCTGCCACGTAGTATATCGCACTAATTGAGGGAGAGGGGAAAAGGTTAGGCTAAAACGGGTAGTGTGGTCCCCACACCGACACCATAGCGTCGATCCCACGTGCCAGCTAACGTAAAGCTCTTGGCGACTGGTGAGGTTTGGTTGGACTTTTGTTGGCATCATCTGGTCCCGGATGGGCCCATCCATGGTCACAGCTTCACCCTATCTCTTTCTCTCTAGTACACGTGTCGTGTACATAAGGCCATTTGGGTCAGTGCGTCCAAAGAGATTCGGTCTCCTCGTGCAGGAGGAGGGGTGGGATCCACACGTCCAATCAAAAAATGTCTTTTTCTTGGCGTGTGTAAAGACGTCAAGAAGGCAACCAATGAGAAGTGAGAAGGATTTCTCAGCAACAAAATTATTAATTTCCCTTTTTGAATCTCTCATACCATTGGGGCCCATCTCCCAGGCCCAATCCCTCTCTCTCTTTCTTCCTACTTCGAGCCCATCGTTGTCGAGAAGGGGGCACCGGACGAGACGCGCGTCTCTCACAAGCTGCCTCCAGGTCCAGGGTGCACCGTGCACCCTCGTATTATCTTTTTTCGTCCCCTCACCTTCACTTTTTTACCCTTTTCACATTATTGACCCCCCGACAACTCTTCCTCCCCCTCTCTTCACATTAAATTTTTTAAGAGAGAGAAAATATATTAAAAAAAAACTCATGTGAGAGGATTTAAATTTTAAAAATACACTCATGGTTTGGAAATTCTTTTCTCATTAATTTTTTTAATATTTTAATTTACATTATTTTTTCGTGAAAGATTTCATTAACCTATTTGATAGATCAAGTGTTGAATGTATCTTATACACACAATCATGAATGAAAATTGATTTTATATTTTTTGTATCAACAAAGATATATTATATTTAGGGAGATTAATTTTATCAACAACGAGTAGAATGTTTTAGAGAAATAGACCTAGAAGTCCTTTGCTCAAGGGTCAAGTTTTACCTCAATTGAAGTTTAGAACATTTCAAAAAAAATAAAAAATTAAGAATAACAACTACCAAAATGTGGATGATAATACTTTTTCTTTTTTGGTAGAAGTGCATGACAAACTTAAACTATCAAGAAGATGCATGGCAATAAATGAGAAAGTATATATTTTAATTTAATTAAGTATGAAATTCGAAACAGGACTAATCTTGACAATTCTAAGTATCTAATGGCAGAATAGCTACATCGTCAATCCACATTACACAACTACCTGAGTTACCTATCCATATAAAATTTTGCGTTATGTTTTTTCAACCCTCTTCAATGTTTTCCCCATTGGCCTATAAAATCATTGCAAAGAATAAGCTCTACAACTTCAGTTTTTAATTTTAAAGTAAGGCTATTAGACGGTTCTCATTGGATTGAAACCTCTTACTCCTATGAAAAAAATCGGCATCTCAACCCAAAGTTTCCGATCCAATAGTGATTGCAATGGACCCTCTTTTATGAATTCATCATGTCAGTAATGAAGTAGTGATTTTTTATTTTTTTTAATGCGATGAAGCTATGAAGATGTAGTTTGGGAATGAGATATTTTTGAAGATGAAAAAAAACTCTATCTGGCGGTGTGACGCCTACACCCAGATACTAAAGGAGGCACAATGATTGCCCTAGCCCGTGAATGTGAAAAATTTCACCCCTTTTTCAAAATATTAATAATTTGAGTGGTGCTTAAAATTTTCCCCAATAATTCAAGAAAAGAAAATAAAAAAATTTCCATTATCAAAAGATATCAAAGAGAGAGAATCTCCTAGTGGAAAGGTCTCAAGGGGATAACATTTTCCTTTTAGCCCTCTTTGTCAAAGTAGGGTTTTTATGAGTAGGGCTTCTATTTGTCCCCAGCATTACTCATAAAGAAGAGACGATTTTTTGGGAGGGAGGGGGAGTTTGTTTGATGCCTTTTTGGTGGGGTTACGTGAGTGTGATTTACACACAAAGCGTACAAGAGTGATCTATCCTTTATTAAAAGGGAAAACAAATTATTATTATTATTATTTTTTTAATTATTAAAGGAATGACATAATCCATTACGCAATGTGCTATCACCATAGTGGAATCATCATTAGGGAAAACTAATTAGATACTATAAATACTATCATATTATTATGTTAAACAGGATTGATGGAATCTCATCCCTTGGATTAGATGATGGATGTTTTTTTTAATTCCTAATAGTTTCCAAAATTCCCTCTAATTAATATTAAATATTAAGAAGAAACAGTTAGGTCTTCCAATTTGACTCCCTAATAAATGGAATCCAACTAAAGTCGTTGGAGCCTTGGAGGTATTGCTTTGAAATAATTTCTGAGGTGGGCCCATGGGCCATGCTTGTAACGTGTTTATCCCTTATAAGCTTGACACCTAAATAGAGAGACAAATGAAGATCAATTTTGTCAATGTCTAAGGGGGCCATGAGCCCATTGGCATTTTGGCCGTGTGCGGTAAGTTAGCAGATAACACCAATAAGGATACAGGATGTGGCATTATAAAAGAGGGGCAAATGTATCATTTCAAAAGGGAAGAGAGATATAGATACAATTGATACTATCTTATAGAACACTGTGATAGTCTCTTCTCAATTAATTGTTTTCATTTTGGGGGGTTTTGGGAACAAAATTTTCTCAACTCTTTTGGTAGATAAGGATTGAAGATTCTTCCTCCTTGACCAAAGGAATAAATACATAGAAATAGGTTCCTAAGATTAAAAAGTAAAGTACAAAAGTGACAATCTGAAATAGATCATCACATTCTCTCCTTTCTTCTTTTTAAAGAGGAAATTGATTAGGGGAATAGTTGCACTAGTTAGAATTTTTTGAATTATTTTGCAAATAATTAAATTGCCAAAATTTATAACCATGATTGATAGGGTAGCTTTAGTCATTTGGACTGGATTTTTTTTTTTTAATCCTTGAACCTTAATAGAGAAAAAGATATTTTGACGCAAATTAAATCACACAACGGTGCATTTTTCCTCCAAGGAAAAGGACCACTCCCACTCCTTTCCCTCATTTGTCATTTTTCCCAAATATCATCTAAAACTTTATTTTGAGGTGCACTTTCATTGAACATATCTCTTTCAATTATATAAGAGCGTACCTAGTGCATGAGGCTTCCGCCACTGCAAGGTCTAGGGAGGACCATAATATATGCAGCTTTATCCCCACTTGCAGAGAGGTTGTTTCCTGGTTCAAATATTCTATGACTAGTAAGTCAAGATGGAGAAACCATACCTTCGCACCAAGGCCACCCTCATCTCTTCCCATTGTGTACACACATATAATGCTACTCAATAAGCCCCATACTTATACCAAAAAAAAAAAGCCTCATATTCACACATGCATTTGATTACTTGGATGTGATTTTGAGTAAGGTGGTTTAGGATAATAATTAATTCACTTCTAAATAATTAAACTAACAATAATGATGTTTTCCATGATCATCCACTGGCATGAATGTTTGAAATTTTAGGATTGATAATAAACCACAATTGAACATATTATATACATTTAAAAACTTCTGATGATGAATCATTCTTTTTCACATAAGAAATATGCTAGAACTATCAGAATCAAATAGATTTTTTTTTTTTGAGGGGGGGGGGGTGGTGTTGGGTATTTCTTCCTAACTTTGTTTTCCTGCCAACCAAAAAAGCCTTGGCACGCCGCTGCACCTAATGCCTTATCCTTTTCTCTTTAATTTCTTTCTTTTGACTTAGATGAAGTTGCAATAGTAGATCCCTAATAGGGGACATTAGTTGAATGGATTGATCTCAGTTGGGTACTTTGATGACTGAACATTCTATTAGTTAGGCAGCAAGCACTTTTGAGGGTACTAAGCATCATCTTACTAATATTATTTTGACTACACTTTCTATCACCGTCACCGTCATCGTCATCGTTGCCGCCGTCATAATCAAGATGTGTTATCCCTTCCGGCCCTTTTGACATGTAGATGCTATACATCAGTCATCGTCTCATGGATTTGAGGACATGTGTTGCTTAATCGTATTATGCTAATAGACCAAGACCCCATGATTGGAAAAAAGAAAGCATATATAGCTTAAAACAAACAAGTGAGATCTACCTAACTAATCCTATATACATTGACATCCTCATTCCTAACTATCTGGTGGTGGCTTTTTTTTTTTTTTTTAATGGATTCAAGTTTGCTTTTCAACTTCAAGACACAACATTAGACTGATCTAATATGTCATTGATTATTAGTTTCCACTATCATTGTTGTTTAAAAGAAATGGATGTGACCTAGCAATATCCACTCTTTTTCCCCAGCTAAAAAGTGACAACAAATATTATAACCTCATGAAAGAGGTAAAGATGATGCCACTAGGGTTATTTTCAAAGCTATATTTTTCTTTTCCTTCTTTCCTTCCTTGTTCCTTAGTTTTAATTTTTTTTTTAATTAATATTTTGTATTTTTATGGGGCAAGGGATCCCTTCCCAGCTGTGTCCGGGCTTGAAAATACCCAGTGTACGCAAGGGCAGTTGGATTTTTACACACTCAGTTGTATGAACGTAGAAAATGTTAGACAGACAAAGTTCTTTTCCCCCATTTTTATATTAACTAGTGCTGTGGATTCACGGGCAGCTTCTTTCTTGTGGAATTGATGTTTCATTATGTGTTTCAGAAAGCATAGACAAACCCTTAGTATCCCTTCTCTTCATATGTTTGCAGTCTCTATCTTTACGATGGGATAGTATTTATTAGAATTATATATATAAGTAGTGCCCATGAGTTTCTAATTGTCTTTAATGTTTCTTCATTTATTTTAGTTGATAAGCTGCCTTGGTAGTGATCTAAGATTGGAGGATGGGCCTTTTCTAAGTTTTTGTTTCAGGCTCAGTGCAATTTTAAAATGGGGGTTTATAATGAATGGGTCACTTTTTCATTTTGGTCTTGTACAAGGACACTCTTGTTTCCATCACCAGATGCCATTTTCATGCCTTCCTGGTATCCTACATGTTCTTGTTTGAAGGAACCTTCCAAATTCCAAACCCTCTCTCTCTCTCTCCCCCTCTGCATATATACCATAATGAGAGCTCAGTGGGCCGTAAGGCCCATAAGAGAATATCTTTATTTTCACGAGGGATTGGGCGGCCCACAGCACTCCAGCACTTGAGTCGAACAGAATAGCTGGTGCCTTGGCATTGGGGGTAAAAAGTTTATCTAAATTGTAAAGGACAGGCCACCCTTGCCTGGGACACCCTACCTTACTAAAGCTTTTCAAGATTGCCCCACAGCGTGAGATACTAGAGGCAACAACAGTCTCCACGTTTACTTCCTTTTGAACATTGATTGATATAACTTCTATTAGTTCATCTTGCCTCAGCTATACTAAAAGTTGGATATTCACATATATAGGGTAATCCTTAAATTAGCCACCTGTCCGATTTAATTCTGTCTAAGACCCTGTTTGGTTGGCGGGGATGAAAGTTTTGAGAATTTTCCTAGGGTTTTCAAAAGTTGGAATATTTCAATGAGATAGGAAAGACTTGTTTTTTTCATGAGAATAGGAAAAGCTTGTTATCCAACAAAAACCCTAGTCTTTCCTACCCAACCCTCTTCAAAAGCCCGGCCAAACATGCTAAGAAATGGAAAAATTCATTCACATAACACAAAACATGGAGATCATATGAACATGCAATAGTAAAGAAGAGATTCGTGAAGAAAATGGAAATTCTCTAGTCGTTGTCTCTTCTTCTATTGATCTTGTTTGCTCCCTTCTTCACACAATTGAGAAAAACTAATGCATGCCTCTCCCATAATGGTTAAATTGTTAATAAGCCCACGATGAAACAAGGTTTTAAACATTAGAGCACGCTAACGCCAAAGCTCATCACTCATTAAAGAGACCACCTCCAGCACTGAGTTCCATTCAACTAAGCCCATCAGTCAACACCTATCCACCAATCCATATTCATACATTAATGATTGAATGCTAGTCCATATATGATGAAAAATGAAAACATTACATAAAACTCCACAACATAAGGTATAGTCCCCCAATTTTTCGACTCCAACCTCCCCACCATTGAAACAGAGCCTTCATCCAAATGGAACCTTAAGGTTTTTTATTAGATTAATGGGACGGCATACCTAGATCTATGTCTATCTCTCTCTTCCTCCCCTCAGCAAAATCCCCTTTGTCACTCTCATCCTAACGCTCTCTCTCATTGATTGAACCACTAGTTCCAAGAAAACTGATGGCATACCTAATCTCCTCCCTAGATTAACATAAAGGTTCATAATCTTAACTTCTGGAAATCCAAAAGATATTACATGAGGAAGTGACTCAAACTAGAGTATTCAAGTAGTGCTTAACATCTCACTCTAGATTCTAGAACGCAGAACCGCGGAGATGCATGTAGTAACATGGGTTAGGCCAAGGCCCAGTCGACTAAAAGTTGAGATGGGCCACTGGAGTGGGCCTGCTTTGTGGCAAGGCCCAGTTATTTTGGGCCCCGGACTAAATCTGAGATGAGCCACTGGGACCACGGCCCTACATTGCCGACCAAGGCCCAGTCCATTTAAACTCAAATCGCAGGTCCATTGGAGGACTATCATCATTAAGACTATGTTTAATAAAGCCCCATTACATGTGATTAAATAAAACCCATTATCTATGTCCTCAAGCCAACAATTTGGAATTGAGACCTTTCCACCAAAAAACATATAAGGAATTAGCCTCCCTTGCATTCAATTTATTTCTTCTCTAATTTTAAAGGAAATGGGATGACAAGTTGTCTGCTTATATTTATATTTTATATGTCAAGCCAATAGTAGATAATGAAATAGTATATTTAATGCGTAGAGCACGTGGCAATGAATTATGACAATTAGAACCATTAGATAGATAAAAAGCATTGCCTAAATTGGCCATAGTAAAATTTGTACGCCAAAATCAATCATATAACCCTTGCGTATTGACATGAACTCTCTTTCTACTCCATTTTCTTATCGTGCACCTTCTTCGTTTTCCTCATTTTACCTTGTGGCCAAGTCATATTGTCCTAAAACTTGAAATATTTGGGCAGAGGACCATTGGGTCTATTTCTGCACTAAAATTTTGAGTACAAATAACATACCATGTGATAGATACAGGGGTGTTAAATTTCATCATGAATTGACCAAAATGACTAGTTCAGCTTGGATCGAATCAAATCCTCATCAGGTTGACTCTAGTATATTTCATGAACCAGGAGAAGCAAAATCTTCTGAAGTGATTAAAATTGATATATATATATATATATATGGGGAAAATGTCGGAAGGGGGAACAAATTGAAACCAAATTGATAATGGTCCGATAAGAGCCCGTTAAGACAATTCGATAAAAAACCGAATCGAATCAAACCAAATCAAAACCAAATTCAACCTTTGGAATTAATAATGGTTTAGTATGGATCAAAATCAGACTGAACTGAACTGACTACTTGACACCCCTAGGAAGATAATATGGGCGGACCAAATAAAATATATTCAAAAGATTTTGTACACAAACGTCCATCACGCAAAAATTGGATTTTGGGGGGGGGGGTGTTGAGAATCTAATGTGCACCCCCCAAACCATCCATCCAATTGTTGTGTGCATGATTGTGCACAAAACCTCTTCCCTAAAATGTATTAAAAAACATGAAATTATGTCTCTCTCTCTCTCCCCTTTTTTTAAACCCTTGGTCTACTCACCAATTTTAGGAGCATTTATAGTTTTTTGCCCTTTATAATGTGTATCCACGTGTAGAAATTGAAACATAATTGTCCTTTTTTAACTTTGAAAAGGAAGTATCATATGAATTCGACCATCCAGAGTTTAAGAGGAGGATAAAGACTGATAGCATTGACCTTTTAATGGCCTTTATGATCCTTTAAGAACAAGACAATGGCAGTTGCTTTTAATATGTGGCTCGTGTGTTTAATATTAACTATGGATTCAGCTCTTCTCCAACGACTTAGATTTTTAATCAATTATCTTTTCTCTATTCAATGATTGAAATGACTTGATTATGCGTCCCCGATCGTTAGATGAATGAAAAATAAATAGTTGACGTTGGAAAGAATCTTTTTCCCATAACCACGTAGTGATTTATTGAGAGGTGCCTATCAGGTTAACACCGAAGGAAACAACTAGAAGGCTTCACGAGCTGCAATTTGATACGAGTACCCATATCAACGGATCAACCTACCCACCAACAACTAAACCCTATTATGGGCCATTATGTGTTATATCCCTCTTTAATACTTCTAACATTATAGTCAATTTCCGGATGGGCCGAGCCACACCTTGTAATGACAACTCCATTCTACGTGGGCTTTAGCTGTGATAATCTAACAGTTGACTTCTTTCCATCAAAACGATAGGGTCAAACGGATCAGGTAAGAAGTGTTTCTGGCCTTGGTCTGCACACCCTAGTAGTTAATCTGGTGGAATTTTCAAATGGTAAATTCAACCATGAATACCTTACTAGAAGAAAAGCCAAGAAAGTAGCGAAGTTGGTGAGCAACGAACTTGATAAGAGCCGTAAACTCAGATGTCCTAAGTTTGACTTCCACTAAGCACATCTTAGACCATTCACACGGGATGTTTAGTACTCTTCACTGCTTTCAGTGAAAGTTGAATAGAATGAATTCATGTGCTTTTTATACATACCCATAGATGCGCTGATCGCTATTGGATCTCTTCTGGGTTTTTTTTTCTTTTCTAATTTTTTATTGGGAGAGGGATAGGTATGCCGCCGATATCAAATATGCTAGCGGATAGCACCAATAGGAACACATGATGGAATATCATTCAGGAATGATATAGGGGTCATTTCAGAAAAAGGGAAGAGAGAGATAGACACAATAGATGCTAGCATACTTGATATCGGCGGCATACCCAACCTTTTCCCTTTTTTGTTTTACCACATGGAGAACTCCATTTGAAATGAAATCTAAGATGTTCGTTGATTCGACTTCATATTCATATACTTGTTAGTTCAATTAGTGAAGGTAATATGTTTAAAATAAAATCTTACATGTTTGTTGCTTCGACTTTGTTCAGACACTTGTCAAACTCAATCAGTGAAAAAAAAAACATATTTAAAATAAAATTCACATGTGATTTCAGGGATCTTGATATCTATCTATCCATAAAATTTCAATTAAATTAACCTATCATTTTATAAAAATAGACACCCAACCAAACTTTGGTTATTTGAACCTCCAAACTAAAGAACCTTCTCCCCCTACGTTCTCTTTAATCCATGTAAGGTCACAAATGACAATTACACCCACCCAAAAAAAGTTAAGAAATGACATAACATAACATGATTGGTTGAATTAACAAGTAGTTGAGATAATGTTTTGATGGAAATGTAAAGAGTTATTTTGTGGTCTTTAAATGTCAACCAATAAGGTGGGCAGTTCATGGGTTTAGTGAGTGACCAGTTAGTCTCACCTCTCATCTAGGGTTTTAGAAATTTTATGTTGACCATCTTATCCTTTCATTATTCCAACCACTCATAGTGAAGGTTATCATAATTAACATTCAGAAAATTGAACATAATTCTATATATATATATATATATATATATACATAGAATTAAAACATGCAATGATCAAATTACATGGTAAAGATCATTCAATCTAAATATGGGTCCCACATCGATGCATACACAGCTGTCCTATCTAAAAATAAGCTAGTTCATTCATTTAAATATATTATATTAATTATATTAAAACACTAAAAAACCTAACTTGATCATTAATCGAATGGTAAAGATCATTCCATGTAGGTCACTTTTAAACCAAGCATTAGATGAGAGATGTAATTATTTTGGTGTAGGCATTAAATTGTAATAGAGAACCACCAAATCACCAACCCTAACAAATGAGAGGATTTTGCATTTACTTGAGACTTTTATTTATTTTTTTAATGGACCTTTCAAATATAGTAAGGTTCATTTATTACTAGCTTATGTTTAAAAAAAATAATAAAAAATAATCCATTGAACCAATTAATGTAAAAAGTAAATAGTAACTTTTAGTTACTAAAAACCAAAAATGAAAAGATGTCATGATATTCTCAATAAAAAGCAAAAGGGCCAAAAGTAAATAAAAGTGGAAAAGCGAAAACGTCAATGGGCCAATAGAGGATGATCAGGGGCTCTTTCCCCCCTCGTCCTTCTAAATGATTCGGCTTTTTAACCACTACATGACAAAACCAGCCGTCCTGAATATGACCTACAAAGCTTACCGGTCCGGCCAGACACGATGAACCGGATAGCCCTTAGGGGTCAGGGAAGGTAAACCTCCTAGGTGATATATTTAGATTAGGGGTGTCAATTAGTTGATTTGGTTCAGTTTGGTATGGGCGAATTAATTTCGATATGAGAATGATAAAATCGAAACTAAATTAATAAAGAAATTTTAGTTTTGAATTTGTTTTGATTTCTTGTATCTTTTTGCAATCGAATAGGTTTTGGTTTGATTCGATTTGCCATACAAAATTACACAGGAAACTAAATTTTTTATGACTTTTGAGTTGATTTCAATTCCTATCAATTTGGTTTCGTTTTTGTTTCAGTTTTAATTTGGTTTTTGGTTCTTTCATTTTGGCATAGTTTGGTCTCGAAGGTCATAACATCTCAAACTGAAATCAGCTCAGTGAGATTTTGGTTTAGAATGATTCGGTCGGTCTTACCTGTTTGGGTTTGGTTTTAACACCTTACGATCGTAGTTTGAAGAATTAGATTGGATTGGTATTGGCTTTGATCAATTCAAATTCTTAGCTGACACCATATCGGTGGATCGATACAGAAAAAAAGGTAAAACTATCAATAAATAGTTTTTAAAGTAAAACCATGTGTATTTCTATGTAATCCAAGCCGATCTGAATCAATATTGGATCAGTATCCGCCTTAACCAATCCTAATCCGGAATTGCCAAACCTTTCCAATGACAGGTCATTGACTCCCATTAGACAATGCCTCGCAAAGCTCATACATGATGAAACATGTCCTCTCACTCCAAAATACCCAAAATATCCTTGAGACATCTCCGATTTAACCCGGCTTAAGGTCCTCTTGGGCGACCAAACAAGAAGGGGTAACTTCTATATAATCCATTGGGTCCCGTTGTTTCTACACTGTGTGGTTTATTATATAGGAAGAAGGATCATCTCTTCCTAGTTAGAGACGGTTTAAAATTTCAGAATCTAATATAGGATTGGGACTCCATCGATTAGGATTGGACCTTGATTAGAATTGTTCATGATATATTGAAATTAGAATCACCCTTAAGAAAGGGAAAATAATGCTCCATGGTTACATAATCCTATGTAAATATGGGGTCCAATGAGACAGCGTACATGGGTATTAGTAGAGAGAATTTTGAATTCACATATGTGGGGGCGTCATTTCACCCCCTCTATGTTCGCTTAGAACTATTCGATCAAGAAGTGTTCTTTTGCCCTAAAAAAAATTAGCATTTAAGAAATACAAAAACTAAATCCAAAACATCACCAACTAAAATATTAAAGACCCGATATGAAGACCTTGAACCATAATTAAGAGATTTAACAATAGATACGCAATTAGACAATAAGATTTTGATGCAAAATTTAAGTGAGCTTATTTTGACGTGAATTTAAAATAATGAATAAGATATTTTTCTCATTACCCTTTGGGTTGGCAACGGAGTTAAAGATTGGTTAAGTTTATTTGGTTATGCAACTCCATTAAGATAACTTATATAATAATTCTTAATATTTTGTGTTTTCTTTTTAGGGTAAATAATATCAATATTTGTCACATGATAAATTCAATTTGATTTGAAGTTTATTTTTTTGATAACGAGTTTGATTTAAAGTTTGATGTGGATATAAAAGGTTGGGGCGTATCTAATGCATAAATTATTTATCTATGACTTAAAGTCTTAAGTTAATACCAAAAAAGTTGGTGTATGATCATTAAAGATTGCCATTTTCCAACACCTAATACAAAAATGTACCATTTTCTTTCTATTTATTTTGAAAAATGTCCCCACTAGGGGGTCCATCAAGAAAGACTTATTTACATGGCCAATATAAGTTACTAGGCGGATTAATTGGTTTTCAAATTTCGTATATTCATTGGCCATATCACCAATTATTTATATGATAATACATCAATATTATTTTCTCATTTAGAATGATGAAATTTTGAAAACTTATTGAAAGGCAAAATCTTTCATGAATTGATCTCAACCACTAAAATTTAAAGTTGAAAAAGGTTCATACCATGTAGTTAAGATATGACTTCATACTACTAATTCACGATGGTATACTAATACCTATTTGATACTTGACTTTTTATGATTAATTTTCATGTGGCTTATTAATAATGACCCATGTCGACAAATTTTCAAGGAATATCTTCACTTATTTGAAATAGTTGAGCTCTTTTCTTACAAAAACATTACGTTTAGTTTTGGCTACCCATAAATTTCCATTAGGTTTATGTCTATGGACCAATATTAACAACTCTGAGGCTCGCTATCAATTTTGTGAAAATAAATCATATGTTTCAATTTCAATTTGCTTCTCTACTACTTCTTTAATAATTTGCAATGTAGTAGTTTGAGTGGGGCTGAAAACTTTCGATATATAGACCCCATGGTCCTCAACCTAGCCGGTGTTGAGCAAAGGGTAAAATAAAGCAGGGATGAATGCTTTGTTTCCCATAGGGTACACAGACTATTAATGAACCTAAAATTTAACATATGGTCAATCCATACTAATACTTAGATATCCAAAGGCTTATAAATAAGGCTACTGGATCCGATTATCTGAATAAGAAGAAAGAACCAAAAAAAAAAAATCCAGGCATGGAGGAATTTACCCCAAAGCTAGAACTTAAAAGTTTTGTATCAAAGGAAAAAAGAAAAATGAAAAACAAGATTCATAAATCATTCAATGCCAAGAGGACCAAGCAAAACTAAACGTAATGTTAAGTCCTTGCTTACATGTCAAGTTTAAGCCCAATCCAAATTTTTTACGTGGCAAAATAGAGCTTTAAAAAGTTTAGAAATATAAAATCACTCATAGCATTGTCTGGAATATCATAGTCAAGCATGGACATACATATGAATGCATGCGACAGATGGGAGAATAGTTAATTGGAGAGAGAGAAAGAAGCGCTACTGTATGGTACACATCATGGCAGTGTTATTTCTCTTTTAATTGAACCAGACTCTAAAATTTGATACGTGGTTAATTCATACCATATCCTCTCTATCAATAATCAAAATGACCACCTCACATGTCTATATTTTCAAAACAGTGTTATGTAAAATACAATTTATTTAATCAATTAAGAACAAAGTATGTTATCTTAGGATGATTTACAACAAAGAGTTGCAAATATAGAGAATCAAACCTATTTTATAATACATTTAAATGTTGATTCTCAAACCTCAAAGGAATTTCATCATTTTCTAAATTTTAAATTCAAAATCTTGAGTTCAAAATCCTAAATTATATTGGATTCCACAAAATATGATACATCTATGGAGATGCCAAATAAAAAGTATTAGTAACCTTTGCAAGCAAAAAATGTCTTTCATAATTACAACAACAATTATAGCAAATCCATTTGGTAAATAATTGTGGCAGATCTTAATAAATGATAATTATGACCGATCTTAAGAATCATCTCCACTAATGTCATTTTAACTCTTTCTGTTTAAAAAAGTTTTCTTCCACTTGTTAAATTTTTAACCGTTTTTATGTAGACAATTCCAATTCTGTTTTGGTGCTTTAAGTCGATCCAAACTAGTCATTTCAATTTAATTAAAAAATAATAAAGAGAATGATTAGTGGAAATCATCATACCTTATTCTCTCGATGACCTTAGGAACAAGTATTTTTTTTGTTCTTCTTCTAGTGTCATTATCTCTAATGATTTTACTCACAAGAAAAAATAATAATATATTACTCATAATGATATTTTTCTTCATGGCTATGGATTTAGCTCATTTCCTTTGCGTCCATCACCCAAGATGGCCCATAGTTACCTAGGCGAGCTCCACGTAGAGAGACAATAATCCAACAGTTTCAAAAAGGCATAGAAAATGAGGCGCCAATAAAGGCTCAGAGAACGAGGTGCCAATAACCGTTGGATCATCGCCTCGCCATATGGCTTTTGCCCAGATAGCTATGGGCAAGACTTAGGCAATGGGCACCAAGGAGAGGAGCCGAATCCCAAGGCTATTATGTTTCATCAAGTATTTTTTTTTAAGACTGCGTTTGGTTGTAAGGGAAATAGGAAGGGAATGGAAGTGAAGTGATTTTTTTTTCTCATTTTGAATCGTTTAGTTGCAACAAAAGTGAAGTGAAATTAATTTACTAAAATTTAGGTAAAATATATGTAAAATTTAAAAAACTAATAATCCAACCAAACTCTTCAAAAGAGATAGGGGGGGGGGAGAGTATTTTTCAATCTAGAACCCACCCAGCTCCTCAAAATTTATATTGGTTATGTGAATCAGGTCATTCAAGGTCTGTACCAAATCAAACCAAATGTCATCAGATACTATGTTCTATCACTAACCAAAATAAACCATTTCATTCTTTTTTCTTTTTTTTTTGTGAAAAAACCATTTCATTTTATATATCAAATGAATGCAGGATAAATAAATATTTAAAGTAATATAAAAGATGATCACAAATAAAACAGTAATAGATCACAAGTGATAACGACTGAAAGGCCCATTCCAAAAGTCTTTTGGTCAAAACAAATTCAACAGGTTAGTAATGTTCAATTTGGCTAAAATCGAAAGTCTTTCAGTCAAAACAAACCCAAATGAGTCGCATGAGAGAGAGAGAGAGAGAGAGTAGGGTTTTTTTTTTCTTCCTATTTTGGTGAGAAAATAAAAAGGAAAATTTCAATAGTTAAGTGAAATTTATTTCACATGTAAAATTATATTTCCTTTGCAATCAAATATCTAAATTTATTTTTTCTAGAAAAAAAATTCCAATTTACATAAAAAATTTGCATTCCCCTTGCAACCAAACAAAACCATATTAATTTTCTAAAATATTTGCTTTTAAACCATTCATAAAAAAAGGGTGTGCCCATTGTGGGAGACTTCAGCCACTGTGGAGTCTTGTCATAAATAGATGACAATTATGATTTTTTACCCAAAAAAAAATCTATATTATATCCTTTATATTTGCTTTAAAAAAATTCTCAAAAAACATCTAAACTCATGATGGAGACTTATTTTCCATCTCATACTTAAGCATCTTAGACTCAAAAAATTTTATGAGAAAATTTTGAATTGCCTCTAAGGGAAGCATCAGGACACGATTGTACCCTAGTCAAACTAGGTCACCATTTGTATCCGTAACCCTTAAACAAATAGTTGGTCTAGGAAATTTTAGAAGAATTTTTAATACTAACCTAAATATCCAATCCAAATACTAATCCAAAAAAAAAAAAAAAGGTGATTAAACAATCTTAGCCTGTAATTTAAGCTAGGCTGACACCACATAGTCGTTGGATGTGGGGGTTAATGACATAAAAAATGAGGAATATGATGTCATTATTCTCCCATCTGGGTGGCCAAATCAATTTGGCTATATTATATGAATTAAATTACTAGTGGTTAGAACTTAGTACCGGGACCAATTGGACCATAGCATTAAAAGGTGAAACACACACATCTCTAAGTACTCTTTGGTTCATTTGTGCTTTGATTAAACAGGAATATTTTACCTAGCTCCCCCCAATAGGGAAGATGAAAAAATAATTTTTTTTAGTAAAAAGGTGAAAATTAGTTAACAAACACAAACTCATGTGTCTCCAATTAATTTTTTCCTGTACTTCCACGCCTTTTCATGTCTCCAACTTCTTTTATTGTGCAAACCCGACCAACTCACCATTTAGGGTTGTTTATTCCTTTTAAGGTCACAGTATAAGCTCATAGGGTATTCTTTTCTTCTAGGGTCACATGGCTCCTCTCTAAACAGTAAAAAAATGGGAAAAACTACAATGGATTCCTATATGACGGTTCTAAAGAAGTGTTTCAACCTCTTAAAATCATAAAAGCTTTAGGGATCATATATGGCCCCACATTTAATTGTGCCAACCTATCTACACCTAATAGGCTTTCACACCAACCCACCAACCGTTAACTCTAGGAAATTTCTCTCAGTTCCTTAAAGTTATTCTATATTCACTCAAACATAAGGAATTCTATGTTTTTTTTTTTAATAATATATATATAATGAATTTTCAACTCTCTTTCTTTCATGATTTTTTAGAATATTAGGATAATTTTAAGGGTATATCTTTTACCGCTTAATTTTAATCATACTTTTTAAGGGTAAGAGATTTGTATACTGTTACTTGAAATTCAAAACTACACACTGACACCATCGTTAAAAATATACTTTATTGTCACAATGCTCCTGTAAAATTACTTATATATTCTATATTTTAGTTTTTTCCCTTGTAATTCTTCTCTCCAAGACCTGAAATTTCACATGGGTAGTGGATGGAAACCCTCACCTATCTTTTAAATGCATATTAAGACGACCTAATTGTATGTTACATAATTATCAATACTATATTACCCTTTTAGCTTATGTATGATTAATCTCAATTATATCGTATGTTCTTTAAGAATTCTCACCAAATTATTATAGTATATAGTTAAAACTAAATTGATAAGAACATGTTATAAAAGTGGTCAATCCGTGGATTGAGAGTGGTTATGTTGATGTTAAAATGAAATATGAGCATTAAAATATTAATAATCAATTAGTATTCATCTCAATACATACTTATCGTGTAGATTAAATATTGAAGTATTCTGAAAATATACCATTGAAGGGTAAGTATTCTGAAAGCCAATGGAGAGATTAAAGTTTGTTTTCTTGAAGAGAATTATAAAAAAAAAAAAAATACCCTATAAGAGAGTTTGGATAAATATAAATTCAGTTAAGGCGATTGAAAAAATAGTAGTTGATGAAAACTTTCATACACAATCTTTTATACATGAACATGGTCAACACTCTAGTCGTGAGATAAGCATACCTATAGTTGATTATCAAAAAAATGTTTATTCCGTGGTTGGAGTATTAAGTGTGTTTCATAGACAATTGGGTATAAAATCTAATTGAACATTACTTTAAGAAAACAAGTTATGATATTACAAAGGAAAAATATTCACTAACTAAAGTGTGGGTGTGGCTTATAAGAGTGTTTCTTGTATCTATCTCCGTCATCCCTTAGAGGGGTAGAGATATCATTTTATAGGGGAAGAGAGAGATGGACACATGGGCGCTTATGAAATTTTATGAAAATTTTTATTATAAAATATGCATAAATACTCTGCTGTATATCATTAATATTCTTTTAAATAAAAAAAAATTGATAAATACATTTAAAATGGAAGTTGAGAGCTTGGGCGGATAGAAAGTAGAAATAGAATATAAGCATCACAACCATCGAAAAATAAAAATAAATAAAAATTAGGTCAGTTATTTAAAGTAAAAGAAAGGCAAGGACAATAACTGACATGTCAGCAGCACAACACTCTAGTTCACTCCATCAAGTAAGCAAACAACAACAGATGAACAGAAAGAAAAAATTAAAATAATAATAATAATATTATTTCAGTAATCAGTGGCAATTCCAGTAATTTCATTTTCATTAAGAGGGCAATATATAATGACGTCAGCCAGACAGTCACTTCCACTACCGGCGTCCACAGAGAAGAGTTTTCCTTTTTCATCCTAACATTTCTGATTTCCTTCCTTCCAAGACCGAAAACCGACAAAAATATATCAGTGGCATTACCCGTAATTATGGGCAAAAAGTATGTCATTTTCCTCGGAACTCTCACCCCCACCCTAACTTTGTTGATTTAATAAGGCGCAATATTTTCTCGACAGTAGCAGTAGCATCTCAGCATCTGAGAGAATCATATAACCAGAAAGCGAAGCGGTGAAGACGACCACACTAGAAGAAGACCTTAAAGAGATATTCAAGCTCAGAGCATCTAGAGAGAGAAAGAGAGAGAAGGAAGTGGAAGAGACAGGAGGAGCAGAGCTCAGAAGTGATTTGTAAGGTTCAAGAATTTTCCTCTTTTTTCTAAGATGGAGGAAGTCATGGTGAACTACGAGATTAGAACTTGTGGATTTGTGTAGGTTCTTGTTACGGAACCCTACTTCGCGGATGCTTAGGGTTTCGTTCGTTCCATCTTTCTTTTCAGTTCTTTTATTTCCTTCTTTATTTTTTTACTACTTCTTTTGCTTGAGAATGGGTATTCGGAAGTTGATTGCCGGAAATTTGGAACCGGCGAGGAAGAGGAGTGGTGGTGTTAGGACGAAACAAGCTGGAAGAGGATCGTGCCGTGGGAGTTAGACCAGAGTTTTTTCGCCGGAGTATTCATAGATTCCGGCACTGAAGTTCTTTAGTTGTTGTTCTTAACTTTACTGTCTCTTCAGTTTAATATACTTTTCGAGATTTTGTCGCTGGAGGCGATGGGGTTCTTGTTGAAAGAAGCTCTTAAGTGTCTCTGCGGTGAGAATCAGTGGTCCTATGCGGTTTTCTGGAAAATCGGTTGCCGGAATCCGACGTGAGTCTGCTGCATTTAGTTTATCTTTTATAATTTCTTCTGTGTTTTTTTAGCTTTTGGTTGGTGGACTGTGCACTTTCCGGTTTTTTTACTTTCTACGCTTTGTGTATTGGAGAAGTGACTATGTTTCTGCTTGTTTGTTTTTCACTTTTTCTAATATGGTAGATTCATTCATATCTTCTGTTTCCCCTGCTCTTCTATATTTACTATTTTCCCTCTTATTTTTTCTTTGAAATATTGATGCCTTTTTCATTTATAGAAATGTTATATTTTTTGTTCTGCTTTGTCTTTGAGAATCTATTAGCCTGATGGGTTTGTCCGCTGAAAATTATCCTGCGAGATTTTCTATTGATTTGGATTTTTGAGTACCATGAGTGATGTATCTTTCATGCTTGATTCTTCTTCTTGTCATTATCTATTTCAAACTACTAAAGTGTGTCGTTTAAAACTCTTAAAGGGTGAAGGCTGAATCTTTCGGTCCCAAACCTTTTACCATCCAAAAAAAAAAAAAAAAATCCGATTTCCTCTGAAATAAGATCTGAGAAAATGATTTGATATTATTTTCCATCTTGAGTATACAGTTCAAGGTTATTGAAAGATTATGGTCAAAACGCTTCCATAGATCACATGAGTTGAAAAGAAAAGAGGGAGAGAATCATGTTTCTCAGAGCCATATCGTTTGTTTCTGTCAAGGGTCATTTTTATCTATGTTATCTGCTTTTAATTCATGAGCTTCAGGGAAGATTTTTACTTTTCACAATGACAGGCTTTTGGTTTGGGAAGAATGTCATTATGAGCCTGCACAGTACTCTTCCCTACTGGGCATTTCAGGACTTGAGAGCACAGATGTGCTTCTAAAAGAATGGGAAGAACTTGTGAGTTTTCCTGAAACTCAGCTTTATCGGCTTGGATGTCAAGTTGAGGACCAAGTCTGTTCTGTCATTAAGACGATGATGAATAACCAGGTCCATGTTGTTGGAGAAGGGTATGGATATATTTATTCTCCATCTTCAATACCTACTCAACATTTTCTATGCAGTTTTTTTGGTCTAAGCAGTATCAAAGTAAGATTAATTACAGTTATTTCATTGTTGCATATCAGGATGGTTGGACGGGCTGCTTTCACTGGAAGTCATCTTTGGATTCTTCGAGAAAACGACATGGGGGAAGGTCATCAATCTGAGGTACTGCTGGAACTACTTCTGCTAGTGACATGTCAAATTAGGAGTGTAACTTCTTATGAATCATACGATTTTAATAAAATGCTATTGTTCTCTAGAGTAAAAGCTGCTTCTTCCCTTGTTGGTGGAAACATTGAAATGGAAATTTGTGAAATAAGCTGGATTTGTTAGTCCTTTTCAATGTTTATGGCTGGCAGAATCCATTTACTTCTTTGTTGGTTTGGTAAATACATATTTAGTAAATGGGAAATCGAGGGGTAATTACAAAGTTATGCACATTTTAGGAATTGATTTACAGGAGCTCCATTTCTATGCTGATTGATCTTCTTCTTATGAACTGTTTTGTCTCCAAAGATCAGGAGTGGGTGGGTCGTGCCTGGATTTGAAAACAAATTTTGTGTGGCTTATTCTCCTTTTGGTGCTTTCAGGTTATTACCGAGGTGAACCACCAATTTTCAGCAGGCATGCAGGTCCTCCCTCTCTCTCTCTCTCGTGTGTGTGTGTGGTGCACATGATTACTGCATGATCCGTGTTTTGTTCTATTGCTGATTCCCCCCCTCCTTGCAGACAGTTATAGTCATTCCTGTGCTTCCACATGGTGTCGTTCAGCTTGCTTCCACATCAGTGGTAAGTTTTTGTTTCAGTTATTTTCCTTTAAGAAAAGAAGGACGCTGAGAAATTCAATGCAACAGTTGTTATTTTTTGACTTCCATGGATTGCTTGTTTGACCATGTTTGGAATTTGCATAATCCCAAATCAGTTGGAATGTCTTAATATTTCTGCGAGATTGTCAATTGACAGACAACATCTTGGGTTTGTTGTAGTTTGAAATTTTGCCTCTATAGGATGATTGTAACCATTGCTTAGGTCTATCAGGAGTGTATTCTCTCTGCAGTGATGTGTAAAACAGGATATGCTCAAGCTGAAGTGATCTTGAGTCCCATCTGTGAATTATCTCGGTCTCAGGACCTGATCCTAACAAAACACCCAACTTAGTACATAACCCATTTTGAGCCCCATTATGTGTATCGTGTACTATGTATTAAATTTATGTGTAAGCCCAAACTTATAATCAACTATGATGTTTATTTAGCGTCTATTCTATTGCTTTTGTCTTAAGGAGCATGAATTTAGGGTCTATGATATTACTTGAACCTTATTCTTACTTTCTCTAAAATTTGGATGATAGCGTACTTGGACTTTCTAATCTCATGTGTATTACCAAGCTGGCTTGAAGTCAGATCAAGTTGGACTGAGGAAAAGTTAGCATATCAAGTTGATTATCAGATTAGATTGCATAGTGTTGATTGTCCAAACTGTAGGATTGGGCTTGGATATGGCACCAACATTACAGAATTGCACATTAATTAGGATGCTTATTTTAATTATATTTTCAATATGTTAGGTATGTGACTCTGTCTCATGACTACTGTAATATCAAAATACACCGTACCCTCTTGAGTTACTTTTTGAAAATGTCAACATCTAGATATTAAGTACACAGTTATTCTGAACATCCCCATGCTTCATTTATTTGTTTGTAAGTACTTCTTTTGGCTTCTTCCTCCACATTTGGAATTTTAATATTTTTTCTTCTTCTGCTTCAGATAATGGAAAATATGGGTTTTGTGAATAACGTAAAGAGATTATTTGCACAACTAGGAAGTGTGCCTGGTGCTCTCTCATCTAATAATTATGTGAAGAAAGATCCTTGCCAGAAGATTGGAGTACCCATCTCTCAAAGTGTACCTGTCTTAGGAGACCAAACTGTTTGTAAAATGGCAAAATTTGCTCCGCTTGTTGGTGACAGCTTTAATCAACCAATCCTCACATCTCAAGCTTCGGGAGTTACCCACCAATCTTCTCATTCTTTAAGTGCACAGATTCAGGACAACATGCAAGCTAATACTTCAACATTGCGAACGACTGCTATTGTGGCTCCATCTACTTCCAAATCTCTTAATGATCTTGTCCAGGCAACAGCCCTCCCACTGAGGAAGTCAAATGTTCCTCTCACAGGCCGACAAGAAACTGCATCCACCAGCTCTGAAGTGTTTCCTTCCAGTTCAGGTGGGCGGTTCAACCCACAGAGTTCTCCATATGATCCATGTTCTGGATTTGGTCTCCAATCTACACTTGGGCAATCAAGTATAAGTTGTAGTGGCCGAACATTTATGGAACAGCAGATCCTGCCAGGTAAGGGGTTACAGGGCCCTGTTAACCATAGTTTACCTGCATCACGCAGCACTGTTACGGAAGTAAGGACCATCAGAGGTGATGCATCTAATTATTTGAAAGATTCTGTTACTGCCTCTTTGCTTGAAGGAAGTGAGTTACCTAATGCTGGAAGTGGTCTTCAAACACTGACCTCAGATCTGTATGCACGTTCAATCCCATATAGATCAGCTGACATCAAGTCTCATTGCATTCCTCAAGATGGAAATGGTCGTCAATCTAATTCATCTAACACAAAGGCTGTCTCCTTGTCCACCCATGCAGATCAATCAAATACAAGTGGCATGCTTCCAGTGAGTTCCCATCAAAACCATTCCTCCACTAATGGAAAACTTGCTCAAACTGAGTTTTCTGCAAGAGAACATGGAGTGGAGAAGGATTTGTTTCAGGCCTTTAATATCCCACCAGGAAATCAAGATTGTTATATTTCTAGAAGTGGGACCATGTCTGCCATTATTCAAGACTGCCTGGTGACTAGTCAGGAGTGTGAGAGGGGAACTACATCACTACAACCTGTCTGTGAGGATGCATGTGTTCGACATTCTTCCGGCGAAGACTTGTTTGATATATTGGGTCTTGATTTTAAAAGCAAACTATTATGTGGCACTGGGAGTGAGTTTCTTATGCCTGGAAATGATGCAAGTGCACAGAGTTTGGGTACAGACGTTTCCACGTGTCTAACGCAGATGGATGCTGGTTCTGATTTTTATGCAACAAATGATGGGATCTCAGATAGTGGAATTTTCTCTGAAGCTGGGACTGACCATTTGTTGGATGCTGTGGTTTCAAAGGTTCATACTACTTCTAAGCAGAAGTTTGATGATAATGTCTCTTGCGGGACAACAGTGACAAAGTTAAGTAGCTTTTCAGTTAACTCAGATGCTCCTACATGTGGCCATGCTAGTGTATCTGATCAGATGAAGATAGATATGCTTGGTCTGCCTCCACCTCCTTCGAAGGTAGAATTAGTGAGATCAAGTTCTTTTAGATCTGGATGTAGTGTGGATAATGCTGGTGGGTCTCAAACCAACCCCATTTATAGATCCCAAATCAGTTTATGGATGGAAGATGGTCAGAACTTGAAGCAAGAAAATAGTATCTCAACTGCCAATTCTAAAAAACCCCATGAAACAGGGAAAGCAAATCGCAAAAGGCTTAGACCTGGAGAGAGCTCTAGACCTCGGCCAAAAGATCGTCAGATGATCCAAGACCGTGTGAAGGAGTTGCGAGAGATTGTACCTAATGGTGCAAAGGTGATGTTTTCTTGATATGCATTTTCTCCCTATCCTTTCTTTTTGCACTTCTAGTCTTGCTCACTCATGTTCATTTTTTTAATTTGTTTAAACAGTGTAGCATTGATGCACTGCTTGAACGCACTATTAAGCACATGCTCTTCCTGCAAAGTGTGACAAAGCATGCAGATAAGCTAAAGCAATCCGGGGAATCCAAGGTTTGTTTGGTTGCTTCTTTCTTTGTTTAGCTTTATTATACCCTATTCATGCAGCTATTTGTTTAAGTTGTGTTAGAGAAGACTGATTCTTGTATACGGCAATTCTCTGGCCACGTAATCTAATATCTGGACTCAAAATTTATGTCTGGTTACGGAGACAGAAGCAGTGTGCAGTGGCTTCTTTAGGACCTAAAGATGTTTGGATATGTGACTATTGGAAAATGGAATTTTGAAAACTGAAAATATGCAATTCCATAGCAGTAGTTAAACAGAGTCGTTACGTAGTTTTGTGTTCTAATAATTGAAGATAGATACTTGAATGCGAAGTATTAGCCTGTCTGTCTTCTTAATTTGATTTTAGAATTGTCTTCATCATTTCAATTCATTAAAGAATAAGATTATGATTTCTTCTGGAGCATAATTTACAAGATAATTTGTTGCTCATGCATGATGGTAGAAACAGGATTCATGGGGCTGAACCACGTATGGTCGGGAAAAGGCTTTATAGGTAACGTCGTAATAGTGTGGAATGGCATGATCCCATCAATTAGTATGATATAACATATAACTTTTTAAGGTATTGGTATGCTTATATCATATATAAAAAATCAACATTAAGCCACATCAACTTATCAATAATCGACATAGAAGCCATATCAATGAAAATAAGTTCTAGATTTCAGACCAACACAAAATCCCACATTCTACCGTCAGAAAATGGCAAAAATGACACTAACAAATAAATCAAACAAATTAATGTTAAGCTCGTCAAGCCATCAACCAACACTTTCGAAGGTGGTGCATCTTCTGATACCATAGACAATGAGGACACCCAGCCACCCACAGCACCTATGTCGTAAGCAAAGGTTACAGCACTAATTAAGAATCTTACAATCAGCAGGAAAGGAAGAAGGGGTGGGGGGTGGGGAACCAGACTACAGGAGAAGAAGAAACAGAGAAGTAAGAACTGAAGAATATAAAAAAAAAGGGGGGGGGGGCTACTGCCCCACAGAGGAGAAGCAAGGGAAAAAAAGAAGAGGAGAGGAAGGGTGGGTAACAAACTTACTGCAGAATCAAAGGCACCTGCAATGGCGCCGCTTGTAGAAATCAGACGCTGCAGCTGCCGCCTGCCGGAATATCTGCCAAAGTATTCCGGAAGTGTAAGTGGAAGTATGTTGTCGCTAGGGTTATGTACTTTGGTTAACCACAATCGAACAATGAATAAAGGAATGGGTTTTGATGTTTTGTTCTTTTTTTTTTTCAAACCAACTGATTAGATGCTTCTCACCTGTATGATGTCATATTACCTTCACAAGAAAATAATATTGTTAGGAATAGCATCTGTTTATATGTATAAACGCAAGCATAAAAAGGCGGCCACCCAGACATATAGGCTTCCAAGGTGCTTAAGGTGATGGCCTGGGCATTTGCCCAGAGCACCGAGGCATATTTGCCTTTCAAGACTCGAGCAAGGCAAGGTGTGGCCCAGGCCCTAAAAACACCTGGACGCCTAAGCGGTATGCAATGCCTTGACAAAAAGGTACCAATCTGGATTTGTCACTTGTCAAATTTTATACTTTTCCCTGTGTAGTTTCAGGATTTCAGCCATCAAAATGTTGATTTTGTAGGAATTTATGTCAAATATATGCAGAAGATAGTTTAGTTTTGTCGGATGGCCAAATATTTTGGACTGAAACATATAACAACCAGGAGGCTGTGGGCAGCAAATTGGACCTTTTTTGTTTGCCACCTGACCTGCCATGAAGCAGATTTTGGAAAGCCTAATCAAGCTTAGCTGGAAGATGTACCCAGCATCATGCTGCCCTTATATGATATGTTAATTACAGAACTAACCAAAATACAATATAAGTATTTCCTGAGAACTTACTGGCAAGAGAAATGAATGGGAGGTATTCTGAGATTGTATGTTTCTTGGCTTTTAATGAATTTACAGATTATCAGTAAAGAGGGTAGGCTGTTCATGAAGGACAACTTTGAGGGAGGGGCAACATGGGCATATGAAGTTGGTTCTCAATCCATGATCTACCCAATCATAGTAGAGGATCTGAATGCACCTCGTCAGTTGCTTGTGGAGGTAACTATTACTGGTTTATGTCTCATAACCTTGGTTTGGGAAAGGGCTGAATTTATGTTTCTTATTGTTTTCTTTTGTAGATGCTTTGTGAAGACCGGGGTTCCTTTCTAGAGATTGCCGATATAATCCGAGGATTGGGATTGACCATTCTGAAGGGCGTGATGGAAGCTCGGAATGACAAGGTGTGGGCACACTTTGCAGTGGAGGTAAATCCATTTTACTATGGCCTTGACATTTTTTGGCCTTCCCTCATTTGCCTCTTCATTTAGTTTCTTGCTTCACATATCTTTTGGTTCCCAACGACTTCTGAAGAATGCTATCATGGGAGCCTGTTGTTGTGGTGCTAATTTGTTTCAATGCCTTGTATACAATCTTCTGTCGTTCCATGCTTATGTTGGAACCATTTGATGATTCCATAATATTCTGTGCCATAGTCTGGTTGTTTTAAGTGGATAGATTCATTCCTAAAGTATTTGTTAAGGGCAATACTTTTCATGTCATGCTCCTAGGATACAATTGTTGATCCTTTAAAAATCTATTTGATGTGATTTTTTATCCCCCTCCCCCAAACCCACCCCCACACCCCCCCCCAAAAAAAAAAAGTGAAAAAAAAAGATAGTATTTGATGCATTTGCAGGATGACCCCGACTCCAGCTGGTTGGTGGAGAATGCTGAGAAATAAAATGGAAAAAAAAAAAAAAATGGAGCTTTCCAACTATTACCAGCAATAATTGTTGTAACTAACTCTAAAGCTTACCCTTACCAAAAAAAAAAAAAAAACTCTAAAGCTGACTATACTACACAATTTTGTGCTGGCATATAAACCCACGGCTTTGTAATATAGTTATTCCTCATTATTAACAATTTTGTGCTGGCATAAACCCACGGCTTTGTAATATGGTTATTCCTCACTATATTAATTCAAGTTGAGTTCTCTCAGAAGTTGGACATAGGTTAAGAGTGCTCTCCATGACAATTGCTTTGTCTCTCGTGTGACCTGTGCTATTGCTCTGTCTGGGGTCTGGCCATCTGGGTGTCGAAATATACCGACATTTTTGTAATATTTTAGTTCTTTGTTACTATTTTAATTCAAGTTGAGTTATCCATTTATTGCCTGAGATGATGATGTGCAAGTCTAACATCATTTCCTGTACACCTATAACTGAATTTTGTGCCTATATGGTGATCTAGGCAAATTATCTCTGAGTTGTCTTTAAATGAAATACATCACTTACTTTTTCTATATTTTCTGCTTACAGGCAAACAGGGATGTCTCAAGGATGGAAATATTTCTGTCGCTTGTTCATCTGTTAGAGCAAGCTGGAAAGGGTAGTTCACCAGCACTGAAAGGTATTGATTGCAGCAGTCTGATGGTGCATAACACCTTCAACCAAGCTTCCATACCTGCAACTGGTCCATGTAATAGCTTGCAGTAAGCTACCTGTATTATCTTCTTGAATCTGGGCATGTTGAGAGCGGGCTTGGGCTTTTTGCCTGCCATGACTGACATGAATTCTAGTCTCTCAGGTAGTTCCAACTCTTAACTGATTCGTCCAATGTGAATCTGTGAATTGGACTGTTAACTGACCTCAGTGGAGTGGGTGAAGCTGTTTAGGTGGTTGTTAGCTCCTCAAACCTGTAGAATGGTTTCTTCCATAGCATGTTACTGAAATGTGCTGATGAACAGTTTGCTCCAAAAATCAACTATTCGTGCCTCGGAAATTTCTGCAGGACCTTCGATTGGTTGGCATGGGGAGGGCGAGGGGGGGTGTTGCTTTCTTTTCCTTTTTGGTGGGCATTGGTATTGGGGTGTTACTGGCTTGTTATAGTTATTTGGGAGCAGTGGTATGGCTGTCTCTGGTTTTATAAATGTAAAAAATGGGAAAGGTGGGATACAAAAATGGAAGGGTAATGGTGTATATTTATGAAGCCTTAGATTCTGGGCAGGTTTCCTACACTACAGATACTATGTACTTTGGTTGTGTTATATTGAGTGGTCGATTGTCTTTATCTTCATCGGCCACTTTCATTGTGGTACTGCACTACTACTTTCGTATGCTTATCTTTTGATAAATCGTTTGGTTGCAACTTGCAAGAGAAATTAGGGATGTGAAAAGTTTTGAATTATCGTGGTTGCAAATTTCATTGCTTTGCATAGACCTTCCTTCTTGATCATTGGGAGCTTTTCTTTGAAGTTGTCTATGGAAGAATAAAATTCATGCGAAGTTAAATCTTTCTATGGAAACTCTTATGAAGTACCAGGTCTAATCTGAAGAGGATTTTTCTTAATTGAGGATCTTTGTCCTCTTACCATTTGGAGAGGGATATGGAATGACATTTATTTTTGTCTCGCCATATCTTTAAAAGAACTTGGGGTCCATTTGATAACGTTTCAAGAAATGCGTTTCTGTTGTTTTTGTGTATAGAAACGGTAGAAAAAAAAAAAAAAAAAAAAACAACGTTTGATAAAACTGTTTCATTTCACTTGTTTTCAGAAATAGAAATAGAATTTTCTATCTATTTATGGTTCAAGAAACGATGCAGGCGAAAAAAGACTGATCAAACATGATTTATCAACTTCCAGAAACAATTCATGGACATTCTTTTGCTGGTTATTATCGATTACCATAAACCATTTGATAACTTTTCTATAAATCATTTGATAACTTTTCTATGTCTAGAAACAGTAGAATCGGCTTTTCAAGTTTCTGGAAAAAAAAAAAAGGATTTTTTGGTGTTTGATAAAATTGTTTCTCGAAACGTTTTTTTATAGATATAATACAACTAAAAAACCCGATAGTATCATCGGATGCTAAAAAAGGAAAGAGGGTTGGGTTGCCTATTTTTAGGTTTAAATGGTTGAGAGATTTATTGGGCATAACCTTTTTTTTCTTTTAAATTACTTGTTTCGCCAAAGTCGTTTCTAGAATTGTAAATAGGCATAAGTTTTGATTTATCTCTCTAGAAATGGGTGAAACGGAATAATTTTATTAAACGCTTTTTAAGCTGTTTCTCTGTTTCTGGGAACAAGAAAATGCAAAAACTGCAGAAATAGAACTTTGTCAAACGGTGCCTTAGGGTTAAGAACTGAATGCCTTTAAGGTTTTAATTTGATGCTGGTGGTATGAACCCATGGAGTAATTTACAAGCCCAATAAATAAATGATATGTATAAATGACCAATGTAGTCGCTACAATCGACCTTTGGTTTCTAAGATTGATTTCTTTTTTCTCGTCCATATTTGTTACTTCATTTGGATGGTTAGAAATAACTGTATCAAAATCAAGAGGGCCCTAAACCTCCAAAATATTTATCAAATATAAACAAGTAGGTTCATGGACTTAAATCTTCTCAAGCCTATCACTTTAGAAGTTGATCAATCAATTAATGATAATCTGATCACATGGCCTGATTATCAAGGGCTTTTACTTAGAGCCTCATTTAATATAGTTTATGATGGGAGTTTTCCAATTTCTTTTTGAGTTGTTGGTTGGGCAGTAGTTATTATTTTTTTTTTTTAAACGGAACATTTATTTGTGCCTCCTTAAATTCTGAATTCGCAGGGAGCATATAGGAATTTGAAATCAGAAGAATTCTCGAAGGTTGCAGAAAGCAAGGCGGTTTGGTCTCATCATTGCCGCCATGAGGAGATAGTAAAGCTTCTGCAAGAAGATGAGGAAAGTTGGGCCCAGGCATAAAAAGACAGCACTGTCCCTCTCCGATGTATGTTGAAGATGCTCCTACTGCTCCTTCCTTCGGACCATGGGTCTAGTGTTTTCTATGCCTAACCGGCAATAGAGCCTTACCCCAAAAACAAAAAAACAAAATATTTACATATATACCTTTTCAACGGAGTCAAATAAGGTTTAAATGTGACCTGTAATCATCCAACTTGAAGACTAATAAAAGTGTTCCAATCTATCTTGAGTGGGAGAATAATGTGATGTCTGGATTCGTCACCAAAAAAGAGGTCTGGATTCATCTTAACCTAAATTCCTAATCATCAAACTCTGAAGACTAAATAAAAGCACCATTTCTGTTTTCTTCTTAAAGATATATATATATATATATATTTTTTTTTTCCGGCTGATACCGAACTGAATCAGGGATTCAAGTTTGGATAATAAAATGTTGGATTTTAAAGATATTAAGCCGATCCAGATTCCAGACTGATACAAGCCGATCTGGT
Source organism: Macadamia integrifolia (assembly GCF_013358625.1). Lineage (NCBI taxonomy): Eukaryota > Viridiplantae > Streptophyta > Magnoliopsida > Proteales > Proteaceae > Macadamia > Macadamia integrifolia. Next base: position 46,206,579 of record NC_056561.1, on the reverse strand, counting down.
CCATTAATTTTGCTAGAAATTTCGTCACCTTAAGCCACCAAATGGAGATAAATAATGGAATAATGGATAATGGAACTGAACCTTAATATGCATATTTGTTGTGGATTTATGAGCCCACATCCAAAATTTTCTTCCTTCTAAATGGAAAGCACATTAAGTATCAATAACTGATCCAGGATCGGCCAAGTATCCTTCCGTCAATATAGTCCAGCTGATCTGATATTGATGCTTAGAATTCTGGTCCCTAGTGCTCCTATCCATGGAAAAACATCACAAACAAGACCATGGACAAATAATCTGTAGGACACTTTTTTTTTTTTTAATGGATAAGAACCTTAAAACACTTATCATTACCTCAACTTGTTGCTTATCCTCATTATGATCCTCTCTTGTGGCAACAGTAATTTTCTGGTTCTTGTGGTGTAGAACAGCTTCATCTTTGTATTGTTATGGATCATCATTTTTTTTCGAAAGTCATGCTTTTTTTCAATCAGTACTTTATGCACGGATTCTCTGCTTCTTCACCTTCTTCCTTCCCTTTTATACTATATTCACACCCAAACAACTTTCTCATCAGACCTAGTAAGTGGCATCTAAACCTATATGGCCTTAGAGACCTTTGCTATTCGCTATAGCAATGATTTTGGCAAGTAGAGCCATCAACCTATTTTTATATGTTGCTGTGACCTGTATGGTTTTCTGACCATCACTGGTGAGTTTGTAATACCTAGTTCTAGTGGTGAAGCAACTGTGGTGGCCAGCATTATCTCTAAGAGGTCAGAATTCTCTGGTAATGCAGTTCTGAGTGTGGCCTTAGAGTGTTTTTTTTTAAGCCAAATATTATATTGTCCCCACCTTTAGAATTATGTTAAATATGAATCTGATAATGAAAAAACAAGGGAGACATAATCCGCCTTACTCAACCCATGGGAGACAATTTACTCTATCACTCTCAAAACTCATAAAAAACATTTATAAAGAAATTTTACATCCTAAAAGTGGTAAACCAATTTGGACCGCAACTAGCCTTAGAGATCACTAGTGCGTTTTTTCTTTTACACTTTCGACCAGCAGATCTCCAAGCAAGATTGACTCATTTCTGTGATTACGATGGTGACATACATATAAGGGAAAATCTTGTTAATTTCAAAGGCTCTATGTGTGTTTCAGTAAGTTTTTTGTATAACGGGGAGTTCTTTCTGAAAAAACAATCTGAAAGAAGTGTGAAGATAAGCATAATAATCCTAATCTCCAATAATAGTAGAACAAATTTTATTTCATTGTGGATGTAGATGTAGACAATCTTGTTACACCTCATAAATCTTTGTGTATAATTATGTGATTGTTTTTTGTGTTTTTCATTATTTTTTTTATTATTTTAATTCTTCGAAAACTTATCAACTTGGTATCAGAACTTAAGATGACCCAATGGTTGGAGCAATTGGAGATCACCAGATGTTTAACCATATGACATAAATGTTCGAGAAGTTGACTGCACGAGTGGGTGTCGTTTCATTATTTGATGAATATTTTATTGACTGAAATACCCTCAACATCTAGAAAAGGGAAGCCCAAGTTGAAAGGGTGTTTTCGTAATTTTGTTCAGAAATAGAGGGCGTTTATAACATTTCGTCTGGGGGATCGATCTCTGCTTTGGAAACGGAAAAGGCTATGAAAAAGTAGAAAGTTTCTCCGATTCGGCGGCAAATTGAACGTGAGGTCAGAGGATGCCAAGTTGGCTGTAACATCAAACTCTTGACTGACACGTGGCAGCACGAAATTAACGTCGGCGTTAGCCAGATGCCTAGTTGGCTGTCACATAACAAAACAAAAACCGTCTGATCAGTACTCCAGTACATCACAGCAGGAAAGATCAGACCATGCAATTGAAATCCTAGTCCTTGAAGGCTTTTCTCTACAGATTATGATCAGATGGCTGAGATCATCGGGAGAAAAAAGTCCCATTAATTAGAGTCCAAATCTTCTGTGATGAGCAGTGAACGATGAGTGGCTGTGAACATCCAACTGTTGGGAGGCCCTGACATGCACCCCTAGCTGCTATTGCTCTCAAATTTCTAACGAAAAAACAGGTGAATTAATGATACAATTGATTCCATTGTTGGGGTTGAATCCCATTTGTTGTAAACGTTGGATGATTTCAAAGGCTTAGAGAAGCCGGAAACTTATATGGGTATTTCATTATATTTTTTGTTTAAGGTTTTGTTAAATATTTATAGTGAGGGTTCTTTTTCTATAAACAATCTAAGAAAGGTATGATGACGAGCACTATAACCCTAATTTTCATTGATAGTAAATCAAGATCTCATCTCACCGTGGATATGTAATTTTATTGAACCATGTAAATCTGGGTTCATTGCGTGATTTTCCATTCTTTTCTACATCATTTTTAAGGTTCTATTTCTACGTTCCTCTTTTTTTCGATTAATAATTTTAATCCCTTGAAAATGGAAGTTGGAAGGGGACCATTCTAATGCACCAAAGGAAAGGAAGAAACACCATATCTGACACAAAAAAAAAAGGAGAGTTGCTTCATTAACTGAAAAAGAAAGAATACAGAGATATAAAGAATACAGCCACTTTCCTTTACAAATTTCACATTATTTTAAAGCTAAAGCTCAAATGACTAACTTTTAATAATAATACAATTTTGAGTTTCTTGTGTTGTTTGTATGTTAGTAATTTTATTTACACATTCATGATCAGTAGGATTAGCAATATCAGTCATAGTTGCAGGCGGGTCGGGTATTATGATCACAACATGAGGGCTCTCATCACCCGAAACCGGTTTTATGGTTCCCCGGTGAAGTAAATGCGGTTTCTCGGGTGTATTTGTCGGGTCTAATTTCTTGAAATGAGCTAGGTTGGCAAGTTCATGGACTGACTCTGTAATCTTCTCTGTGCAATGGACTATCTCAACCAGTAGTGAAGCAACTGTGGCCCCTGGCATTATTGCTAAGAGATCAGAATTCTCTAAGAATGCAGTTTTGAGTGTGGCCTTGAGATCACTGGCTGCATTATTTGCACTTTCAACCAAGGGATCAGCTAAGTAAGGTTGCCTCATCTCTGTCATTGCTAAGGCTAATTCCTTCAAAGCTTTCCCACATTCCAAGCTCATATCTGTACATGCCTTTTGAATTTTATTTTGGAATTCAGATGGTGCCTGCAAGAGTAACATACACGTTTATTAGGGTTTGAAGGAGAACGTAAATACATATTAATTAGGTTGGTGAAAAAGAAGTCGTAACCTTACTTTTTTTTTTTTTTTGTCATTTAGTATAACCCTAAAATGACATACTAATAAATCACTTTCAAATTATTTTGATACCTCCGGCTTAAAATAACTTTTCTAGAAATAAGATTAAAAGGTAATAAAAAAAATTACAATTTCTCACTACACCATCTTGGTGAAAATAATTAAGATGCACTCTACATATGAACATGAAGCAAAAAGGTCTAGTTATATTACTTGGATCTTGGAGTTGATGCAACCATTAAGAGCTTCAACAAGGTAAGCGCATTGTCGATTTAAAGTTCCAATTAGCAGATAATGTTTCCATGGATGACGGAACCTAAAACGGCCATGACCTGGTTCCCACCTTGCAAAATTAACCTGCAAAAGTTGACAAATTAACATCAATTAATGGCTATAAGTTTATAAATCCTTTACCAGCAACACAAATTTTACCAGCTTTTATTACATATATATGCATCCCCCAAATGTCTATTTTTACCCAGTGATGGTGAGAAGTGGCCACAGATGATATTTTTCGTAGTATCTATTAATGTATATATATAGACATGTTTTACCTAAAAGCTCGTACTTGTAAAGAATGGCAGCGTCAATGTATACATTAATTTTCTCATTCAACTGATTGTTTATAAGTTGGTAAAGCCTGCTTAAGGCATCAGTGATAAATGGGCTTTTGAAACTATCTTTGAGGAACTGTTTAAACTTTTTTTTTTTGGTTAGAAAGGAACTGTTTGATGTGCAGAGAAAGATACTGAATAGAATTGACTATTGAATGGAGATTGATGGAAGTATTTCAGTGAACACATGGAGATGAGTGTCCATGAGATTCCAATCTAACAGTTGATAACTGCACACCCATAACCACCTTCTGAGTCCATTAATAATCAGAACAGTAGTATTACTTTATCCCTTGTGGTGTTATTGGTTTCAGTGCTGGCCACAGTAAAAGGTTTCCCCAGACAGTTGTCACAGTTCAGACAAAATAAAACCCAGAGAGAGGGAGAGGAAGTGGGAGAGTGAGAGGTTCTACTCACCAAGGATTCTTCAGTGGCTTTTGAATTAAGAACACTTTTATATGCCTCAAGGAATGGCTTTTGGTTCTTAGGAATCACAGGGTTGTCTCCATCTTCAGGGCTTCTGCTAAAATACTCTTCCCCAAATCCTGCAAGTTTTATTAATATTATTAGTGAGTGAGTTTCTGTAGATTCCAAATATAGAAGTACAATGAAACAAAAACAAAGTAAGTTGGGCGGTTTGTTGGGTTGTATTATAAGTCTATTTTATATTGAAAGGTACATTGCACTATAGCAAGTTGATGATAAGTTTAAAGCTTTAATTACCTTCTAGGAAACAGGCAATCTTTTCCATGTTCTGTGCAACCATGTGGTGAAGATCTTCACCAGCCCACACTGGGCAGATGAAAATGGACACAGTCACACAGGTAAGACCTCCAATGATGATTGTTGATAGCCTCTGATGAGCCAATTCTATGATCTTATCTACTCGATAACCTGATACCGATACCAAGCTGAATGTTAATATGAATATCACCACCCCATAGTCATATCTTTGCTTGATTCTTGGAAAAAATCGCGAAAATGTCGATGCTGCCGCTGTTGTAACACATCAGATCATCAATAACCAACTTTAAGTAATCTAAATAAAATGTTTGAGAAAGGGATAATGAAGTATATATTTCAAGGGTATCTACCTAGTAAGAAGGTAGAGAGGCCAAGTATTATGGGTTCTCCTTTGTGTCCACAAAGACTTGCTAATTGATGGGCTCCTACACCAAGGGCACCAGCTAGTAATGTTGCAAATACTCTGTTTAGACCTTTACCCAAGGTTGCACCTGAAGTAGAGTAAATTTTATATGAACTTATTAGTCTTTGATTTTCCCATATGTAAGAAGTGAGACCCACAAAAAAAAATTTTTTTTTTTTTTGGGTTACAGAAAGCTTGCTTACCAACAGTGAATTCAAAGACAACCACCACAGTTAAGACTGCCCACATGCCTGCAGCTCCAAATCCATCATAGAGGGGCCTAAAGTAGTAGATGAGTGAAACCAAGGTAAGGGCAATGCCCACCTTGAGAGAGTGGATGACCCTTCTTGGGTCATCTTTTCCTACCTCTATTATCTTCTGCACCACCCCAACTATCATAGCCTTGAGCTTCTCAGCAGGCTGCATAGCCAAGGCCTTGAGCCACCACCACCCACGGCCGAAAAGCTCGACCTTCTCATGGCTTGATGATCCAATCTCCATTTCTGTAGTGAGGGAAGGCAAGTTTGCATTCACTGATGCAAAAGAGAGAAATGGGAATTTGATGAAGACAAGCTTTTTGTTTGGTTTTGCTTCTTTTTTCCTTCCAAGTAGTATGATATGGATTATGCAGAGAGAGAGAGAGAGAGAGAGAGAGAAGAGAAATGTTGATGGGTTGAGAAGAGGAAGGATCAAAGGAGAGCAATGAAGCTTGGGATGAACAATGGTGAGGCAGAGTGAGAGGCCTCCATTTATAAGGAGAAAAGTTGGGGTGGCCTTTACTTTATTTGGCACATGTGTTGGTGCTTTTGGTGTACGACAAGAAGACAAAGATTTTCTTTGGGTGTGGGCGAAGAAGGGTCTTGGAAACAAAGGTGGCTGACAAGGCTAAAACTTAGATCTAAACCGATTTCATGCCCTGAAACTACATTCCTCTGAGTCAAAAAAAAAGGGCTTTCAGACTTTTTTCAATCATTTTCAAGTGGTAGTTCCCAATCCCAATGCCATGGTCACTCATCCTACATCCTCTCTCTCTCTCTCCTCCCCCTTAGCACTAAGGAGACAAAGTCCTTCTTGTGATGGTGATACCTAGTTGAAAAGCCAGTGTAAAGTGTGAAGATGCACTGTATTCCACTATTGAAGAGTTAGCTGCTTGGTTTGGAACACAAATGAGTTTTTCTTGGCTTGTGGTTAAAGACGAGTTGACTCATTTAGGACCACCCTTCCTAAATCTAATGAAAGAACCCCAAGAGATTGGGTTTTATAATCAAGATTTAAGGTATATTTATGATAAAATGGGTGAATGCGTGCTACCAAGTTGTCCTGCCAAAATTAAATAACAGAATTCTGTCAGTGAACACTGTTGAGAGAGGTGAAGATGGGTTCGAGCCTCATGTTTGAGGTCACACAGACTTTGGTAGACAAAACCTACCCCAAGCCAACACACTCCTAAGAAAGCCCCCTCCCTAGCCAAGTCTCTTCCTGGCCAGTGGCCCCCTCACTCCCTTCAAGAACCATAGAACTTGAATGAACAAATAGCACACTCCACTACAGGTGAAACTGAAAACAAGAACTGGTGCCAGAGGATGTACTAAGTAAAGGATTGCCAATGCTTTTAAAATGCTATTATGCACTGTCATTTTGGAATCTAATTGATACCCATGCTTGATATGAGCCCCACTTAATAGCTCAACTATACCACATATCAGCTTGAGAAAACAATCAAAATGGTTTGCTTCTGCTGTATCATTCTAATTAAATGATGGGATTGAATTCCCTGTCTTGCTATCTTGCATATGCTAGCTCATCCTTGTGTCTCTCTCTCTCTTTGACAATAAGAGCAAAGATGATATTTCATAGAAAGAAAGTAAGATAAGACAGAGAGAGGCACTAGCATATGTTAGGACATTTCGGACTTAATACAATATGCCGGGGAGTAATTATGACCCTCGAATGTAAAAATTCTCTTCAGTGGGTGTGAAGAAAAACTTTCTCCATAGTAATAAATATATCTGGTGCATAGCATATTTAACCTTGTTAGAGGGGTCCACTATATGAGAAACCTTGTTAAGCTAAATATGAAGTCATGAGAACCTTTTCTTTCCCTATGTTGGTCTTCTAGGTGCTCGTTTCTAATGTATAAATAAATATATAGAGAAAGTTTTCCTCCACTAGGATACGGAGCGTTCATCACTCCATTCTATGGTTCACAAATCCTCATAGGGTTTAGTATATTCTCCAAAATATCCTCCTGACAACCCCCATGCACATCCTATGGTTCACAAATCCTAATATTGCCAAACCTAAATGAAACTATAATCATACCAAGAGACAAGAAGTTGGCTACAGCTGATCCAAAATCTTGAGTAGTGATCCCCCTAGCTATGATAACCAGAATGGGGTTCATGAGTCATTCACTCTAGGTTCTCTGATTGTGAAGTAAGCTTGTTTTAAGTAAGTGGGCAAACTCCAACTTGGTTTCTCTCTCATTCCTAACATTGCTGTACACCATTGTAACAGACATGTACAAGTATATATATAGCAGTATAGCACAATACTACTGTCAATTTGGCTACCTGATCCCTTTCTAGTACAATTAGGGTTTTAAAGAGAAAATTGGCTTCACATTAGAATAGAGACACTTTTACAAATTCACATTAGAATAGAGACACTTTTACAAACTTGATTTAACCCCCACCAACCATAAAGCCTAAAGGTAAGTTGTCGTTGATGATGACTCAATATCCATACTGAAACAAGAATTTATGCCTACTTAAGTTTCATCACCACACCCTCTTTTCCAATATTCTATCTCTATTGATTTTATTGATCATGTTACAATCTGATAAACAAATGCAAATCTTATCCATCTTAGATCTCCAACTCAATTTTAATTTCCTCTTTCTGTTCTTAAACATCTCCATTCACCATTAATCAAGTACTAGTTTGCTAGCTACCCATGTTATTTAAGATTATCAGTAATTAACTAACTACAAAACAAATAAAAAGGACTCAAAGCATGAATGGATTGATCCAACTCATCATCATTGAACAGTGACAAGGTACTGAGTAGTCTATAATGGCCGTCATTGTTATTCTTTTATTCTTTAGGGTTTGAAGTAACACATTCATGACAATAGAAATCCACTTTTTACCTTTCCATGCACTCAAAATATTGTTATTAGCTGAATTTGACAAAAAAAGTTTTTGATGCAACTTGTTTTAACAGATGTAATGAATGGATGGACAGGAGTTTCAACTTTGAATGGAGGGGGAAACAGCAAAGCAGAGAGCACTTAAAAGGGCTTCTTCCTTTTCTCTATGCTTTTCACTTCTCCTCCCTCCTCATCCGAACCTTATCCTCCTCCTCCTCCCTGGATCACATTTCCCTTCCCATGTCTATTCACCACCGTACATGTCTCTACGGAATTTAGGGAATGAACCCAAACCCAATTCAGAATAAAACCATATTTGTGATCTGCAAGCTCTATTGTTTTGATTGATAGGGAGTGAAGAACTTCACATCTTGCTTAGACATTAAGAATATATGGATATAAATAGAATATATTATATTCTTTTTGACACCAACCCACCCCTCATTTTCTTTTTGGTTTTTTTTTTTTTTTCAGTTATTATTCCTAGTGAAGTATAACATTTCACTATGTGCCTAATGTTATAGTATTTGGGTTAATTTAAGTGAGAGGACGAAGCAAGCATCTCATTGATACAATTTCAGCTTAAAATGAGTAGAAAAAGTAGAAAAAATTACAAAAGATGTCATTTTGTATTTATATTCATCTCTATTTTATGGTATTTTGGTAATTTTATTATAACTTTGAATCAGAATTTGAGAAACTTTTCTTGCTTTACTTTGGATCAGGTATTGGATCAAGGGATAAAATTTATTAAAATAATATATTTTTAATGACAAGTAAGGATAAAATCAATTTATACAGATCAATTCGGATAAATTATTCAATAGCAGATCTAATTCCCAAGATTTAAATCTCCAATTAGGACTAACTATGTATTAAGTAGTAACAAATAATGAAGCATTATACTTCATTAGGCATAGTGATACCTAGAAGAATTCTTTTTAGACAATTGTTTTTTGTTCAGGAGTGGCCCTTATATCCAAACACAACACCTTAAAAAGGGTAAAATGGTTATTTCGCACCCCTTATGTCCATGATGCTCCTAGACAAGAAAACTTATATCCCTTTCTCTTGGTTATCTTTACCCGTTAATGGCTCACATAGCAATTGGCTCCTCCTTTCTTCCTACATCCTTGGTCTATTATCTCAAGAGAAAAAAACTTAAAAAAATAAATAAATAAATAGAAATATATATATATATATATATGGAAAAAACAAGAAACTCATAAAACTCAAAAGAAAATAATAATAATAAATTTCAAGTTGAAGAACACCACATAGGCACATGGGCATATTAAATTTAAAAATTAAAGAGTTATAATTAGGGCCCCTATAATTAGATCACAATACTTCCTTCTGTTTAATTCCTTCTGTCCTCTGTGCTTGAAAGAAAGCCATTGGCCGCGCGGCGGCGATTTGTTAATTGGAACATATGATGCACATGTACAAGTACAAGTACAACACTGTTTCTGGAATACTGGAACCATCCCTTGTTTTATAGGTTACGCCAAAGTGAGGTCAAACTGACTCATCTGGAGCCTGAACTCGGCTGGCTTTGGCCTCGCTCCCGAGAAGAGATCTAGAAAATCGAATAGATCGTCAATTCTTAAGCCCTTTTAACACAGAATATAATCGCCGCGAGCTCTCTCCTCTGCTGTCTTCTTATCTCCCCATAACCATATGTCTTCGATCTTCCACATTTCTTTGAAAATGTAAAAGATGGTGGGTGGTACGCTTTTCAAGACTATGGTTCCAAAAAAATTGCAACCATAGTCAAGTACGGGCGGTCTATATTGGTTTATAAGTCTTTGATCTTGATAACTTATTGATATCATATTAGTTAAATGGTACGGGTCAAGGGTTTTTTAAGAAAAGTAAGGGTATTTTTGTCTGATAAAGGTGATCCGATACTGTTCTATTTTAATAAATATATTAGTTATGAGGATGGTCGATACCCATTTTGATACTGTGCACTAAAACCATGAGTAATACTGTTCCAATTAGAATCATAGTTTTAAAATCAAATCGAATCGATCAAAATCACCTGATAAGATTGATATCGGTAAAAAACGACACCAAATCTTGACTACTGATCCAATGATACAAATTTTATCATAAAATACTTCTACAACTTTGTGAAATGGGTCTTTCATCATCTGATTTTTAGGTCTGCAATTTTTGGGCCTTGGAGCTAGAGGATATATCCTGAGTTGGTATTGGGCTTATAAGTTGGGATAAGGTTTTAATTAGTTGAGTGGAGTTGAAGTTGGGATAAAGTTTAGTTGAGTTGAATTGGATTAGGGTTACCATGTCGTGTATTCTTCTTATATTTTTGCTTAATACGTTTTTTATACTATTAATTAATTTAAATCAAACTTATAATATTGATTATGATATTTCTTTTCCTCATATCTTCTACATCCTCTTTACAAAGTATTATATTAACTCATCTAACCTACTATTAATTTTCTAAAGCAAGCACAGACTAAATAAGCAAAACGAGGGCTTGTGTGTATAATTTTTAGAGGATCAAAACCCAAGACATCTAAAGCATTTTATGGGCAAACAACTAAAATAATCCAAATATTTTTAACCATCTTATCTACTAATTCTTTTTTGAATCATAGTTAAAATTTTTAGGATGTAGATCACGAAAGACAGGATAATTATAATTATATAGAAAATTAAGGGGATCCATCTGATCTTATTTGATATTGGTCCAATCCATATTGGTATTGGTGATATCGATTGAGACTGACCCCAAGAACGATCTTGAGTTTTAGAACCTAGCTAGTCAGGATGACCCTTTTTTCTTAAATGACTACATGGAAGAAAAATCTGAGTTTAGATTAGTTACCCATATGGGAAAAAGGAGTTACTCTCCTTACATGGGATTCCATTGCCTAGAGAGTATCTTGACCACCACTAAATCGTAGTTTGATACCCCACAAATGATGGATATCCCAGGTGAGGAGGTCATCACGTGGGAATGAAGAGAATCCAAACTACCAATGGGCCCTCATACTCTTATCTTGAGAGTTGAAATCACCTCTACTAAGTCAAAAAGTACACCCTGGCTGTAAACTCATACAGGACCTCAAAGCTGAGAAATCTTACATGAAATATTTAAGAAACTTCCAACATCGATGTTATATCACCTGTATTTATATCCTGGACCTGGATCCACTCCATCGTGCATACGCATACGATGTCTGGACAACACTTGGGATGCATGCCTAGATTTTGTCAGCTATCAAATGCATGTCAAAGAGGATGATCCCTTTTATGTGGATGACACCTATTCCATCGTTACCATTTAGAATGCACAAAAGAAGTATTTATGGAAGCAAAAGAGACATGTATCATTACCTTGACATATGTTGTCACAATAGATTAAATTCCAAAGGATCTTTCTATAAGTCTAATGCACTTTGAGCAAGATAATCATTATTAGTGGTTTAGAATTTCTTTAACTTTTGTATAATCATCTCCTCAAGCAATTGAGGTGCCCGGATCCTCTCTTGGATCATGACCTCTTGTAATAATTTCACACCATTTATTGTACCAGAGGTGGCCCTTACACCCCTTGAATAATGTGAGATTGTTAGAGGAAGTCATGGTCAAGGAGAGGATCTAGCCTCGCAATTGAGAGCTACAATGTCCTTTCGGCCTTTTAGATCATGTTCACTTATTTTCATTCTTCTAGGCTTTTTTGTTAGGTGTAGTGCCTTTCAATGTGTTTTTAAAGGTATAATAAACTAGTTGTGGTACTTGTTGCTAATGTTTTTTTTAAACATAAATGTGATTATGGCAATCTCAGATTTGATGCTTAATTAGGCTGTAAGATAAATAAGTATACGTATGCATGTTTATTTTAACTTATTCTTTGATCAACGAATTAAATCCAAGTGGCAGTCATCAATTTCCTAATACCAAGTTTGAAATTATAAGCGGATGCTCTTCTTCTTCTTCTTTTTTTTTTTTTTTTTTTTTTTTTTGTGAGATAGGTAATGCGGGGGAAGGGGAGACGAAAGGTAATAGTCAAGAGACTCGAATTTGAGACCTCATGGTGAGTGTGGGTTTACACCACAACATCACCGCTAAAAACCATAGAAAGTGATTATTGATGGTTTAGGAGAGTTGGATACACAAATTATTTTTTAAAACAATTTTGACTAGCACACACTACAACAAAATGACGTTAAGGCCAACTCTTGAATGAGACTCTTAGCGAACTACCCCAAAGGTAGGGCACAATAAGGAACATCCTCACTGAGGTTCCCCTTCGAACACATTGTGTTGGAAACAGATATCAACCGATCTCAAAAAGGTGTACCTCCATTAGGCCAAATCATGCCACCTCCTGGCATCTCCAGTTAACTCAATATTCTAAGTTTTGTGGCATGTTCACAGCTTCTTCGACAATCACCAACAATGCACAGTGTCTCTCACTCAAAATCGTCCAACCCGAGATCAGATCCTCTCTTGGACCATGACCTCTTACAATAATCTCACATCATCCATTAGGTGTGGGGTCCACACCTAGAGGTGGCACCCACACCCCTTAATGGTGTGAGATTATTACAGAAGATCATGGTCCATGAGAGAATCTGGGCTCATTCAACTTCTTCCCATACTGATGTGGCAATTAGGTGACATCAACCAAGATTGTACTTTATAAAACATACCAAAATCCAGAACCTGGGCAGCCTTATAGGATCCTCCCAAATTTTCCTTTGGGACTTAAAAAAAATAAAATAAAATAAAAAAATAAAAAAATTTGTCATCCATTAAGAGTTGATTATTCTGATGATCAGCACAAATTTTTAATCTTTTAATCAAATGGTTGTTAGTTAATGGTCCCCACCACCAAGAACTCCCTAAAGTTTTGGAGGATGAGAACCAGTACATGGTGAGTCACTTGATCATCTTACTTCATTTTAAAAATACTTAATAGGATTTTTTTTCCTTTAAAGATTCCATGATGAAGCCAAAGATCCACTCTTCTCATACTTTTCAACTCCACTTTGTCTTTCCTTCATTTAAAATGCAGAAGTTATAATGCGTTAGGTCCTCAGAATTCCTCCTTTGTGGGGTAAGCTTTTCTTAAATCCCGATACATGGCTTCTTCATGTTTTATTAATTAATTAATATGAATAAAAAAAAATTTATCCAAAAAAAAAAAAGGAATTGAAAACATTAAGAGTGTCTTATAAATCAATTGCCCTCCACTAGAAACCCTACTTTGCCCTACCCCAACACACCCCCCCCCCCTCATTAGCTTAAAATAGTGTGACCTTACCTAATTAAAATAAATTAACAGAAAAGTTACTTCCTCCTCCACACAATCTGTAGAACATACCACTATGACACAAACGCCTTTAAATACATGTATGATTCGAGCAACTTGGAGTCTTGGACTGACCTTTTTCTCTCACTAACCCTTAAAATATACTGTTTTTAGAAATTAAATCTGTTTAATTTGGGAACCCTTCCATCCCAAAGAGGGAGGTGAGTTCACACACATAGAAAGAGAGAGAAAGCAGGAGGGGGAGGGGGAGGGGGAGGGTGAGTCCACACACATGCATGAGAGAGAGAGAGGCAGAGAGAGAGTTTAGCATGAACGTATTATTATTTTGTCCCCTAATGGATGGACACTACCTAATTTTTTACTTATTCGATTTCACTACTAATCATGGAAACTGAGGCTATTCATGATGGTCTATTTCTCACCTTGTACGTCTTGCAACTTCAGCACTTAGCCTTTTGTTTTAACTATTACCCTCTTATTGCTAGGGTTTAGTACACCTCTTCTGGATCACTAAACTCGGTCGTTTAGGTTATTGTGGAGAATATTAGACTTTTGATTTTTGATTTTTTGGCTTTTGATGTTTCAAAGTTGATGCTTTCTCATGTTTGATGGATGGTAAGATAGATCACCATTTTCACAAAGTTACATTGTGAAATGAAGATGGACAAAAAAAAGGTTACATTCATGAATGAATGTCCAAAGATCCTAATGGGAGAGGTGTGATGACTTCATGCATGCATGTTTGTTTGCCGGAGCAAGAAAGAGGGAGATGCTTCAATGGCTTCTTAGTTCTCACTGACGTGTACCTCACAATAAATTTTAGTTTTCAAAGTCTTATAATGAAGTTATGTTGCTCCTTGAGTCCAATGTGGTCATGCTTAACCATCTAGAAAGGAAGAGTGGGAGAATTTATTGAGAACATAAATTAAAAAGAGAAATTGAAATTGAAAACTGCTTTGCAGCATCTAAAGTCAATCAGGTAGCCACCCCATATTGAAGTATGGAACTGATTGATAATGAGAAGCACTTATAATGCGGAGCTACCACACACTACATTTAAAAGTGGTCAACCACTCTCCCCCCATCAACAACTTATTAATAGTTCAATGTACTTATACAAAATGTTATATAATTAAGATGATTTTAATTAATTCCAAGTGGGTTTCTGGAGACATCAGTAGACCATCTGAGATTGTCTCCTGCAGCTTCCAAGTTTGAAAAAAAGACCTAGAAATAAGCTTGGTTGTAAGGCATAATCAAACTATCAAGACCATTCAAATTCTCTTTCATGATTATTATTATTATTTTTTCCTTTTTTCTTTGATTAATGGTTTTGGGGATCACATGCTTAAAAGAGGACCATGTGAAAGACATGTCATCATGCTCCACTAGGTAAAAACATACTTTTATTATATTTGTATATACTATGTGACTCAGACAACTTAGGCGACTTCCATGCAGGTGGGGCTTGCGCTTTGATGCATCGGGCAATCCGCTGACGGTTTGTGAAGACGAACGTAAGTCCAAAGGCAAGTGTTTGATTTCCCACACTCCATTCTTCTATGTTGTAAATTATTATTAGAGAAAATGTTTTATGTGAGATAAGAAACACTTTCTCTTACTAGTAATAGTAATAGTTTGAATAAATAGGCATCTTTGGCAGAATCACTTTCTCTTATTAGTAATAGTAATAGTTTGACTAAATAGGCATCTTAGGCTCCATTTTCTATTGGGCGCCCTTAAGTAGGTTTTTGTCTGGCCTCTATGCAAATCTTTTATTGTATGATTATAATGGCCCTTGTACTTTACATTCAAAAAAATAAATAAATAAAGATTTCTATGCACATGATTTTTTTTAAGGTAAATATGGATTTCCCCGAAGTTTAAAATTCAGATCGGAAGTAGTAGAATTGATGGACCCTACACTAATTATGCCCGATTTCAAACCCTTACACAAATGAATCATGAATTTACTTAGGTCTTTCTTTTTGTAATTTTTTCCTTTTAGCTAGTAAATAGCAGAAAATCATTGAAATTTTTACCAAGTGTAACTCCACCTATAAGACTTTTGAATAAAAAACTTAAAAAAAAATAAATTTAAATATAAGTGGAAACCCACACACACATGCATGAGAGAGAGAGAGAGAGAGAGTGTAGCATGAACGTATTATTATTTTGTCTCCTAATGGATGGACGCTACCTAATTTTTTACTTATTCGATTTCACTACTAATCATGGAAACTGAGGCTATTCATGATGGTCTATTTCTCACCTTATACGTCTTGCAACTTCAGCACTTAGCCTTCTGTTTTGACTATTACCCTCTTATTGCTAGGGTTTAGTACACTTCTTCTGGATCACTAAACTCGGTCGTTTAGGTTATTGTGGAGAATATTAGACTTTTGATTTTTGATTTTTCGGCTTTTGATGTTTCAAAGTTGATGCTTTCTCATGTTTGATGGATGATAAGACAGATCACAATTTTCACAAAGTTACATTGTGAAATGAAGATGGACAAAAAAAAGGTTACATTCATGTATGAATGTCCAAAGATCCTAATGGGAGAGGTGTGATGACTTCATGCATGCATGTTTGTTTGCCGGAGCAAGAAAGAGAGAGATGCTTCAATGGCTTCTTAGTTCTCACTGACGTGTACCTCACAATAAATTTTAGTTTTCAAAGTCTTATAATGAAGTTATGTTGCTCCTTGAGTCCAATTTGGTCATGCTTAACCATCTAGAAAGGAAGAGTGGGAGAATTTATTGAGAACATAAATTAAAAAGAAAAATTGAAATTGAAAACTGCTTTGCAGCATCTAAAGTCAATCAGGTAGCCACCCCATATTGAAGTATGGAACTGATTGATAATGAGAAGCACTTATAATGCGGAGCTACCACACACTACATTTAAAAGTGGTCAACCACTCTCCCCCCATCAACAACTTATTAATAGTTCAATGTACTTATACAAAATGTTATATAATTAAGATGATTTTAATTAATTCCAAGTGGGTTTCTGGAGACATCAGTAGACCATCTGAGATTGTCTCCTGCAGCTTCCAAGTTTGAAAAAAAGACCTAGAAATAAGCTTGGTTGTAAGGCATAATCAAACTATCAAGACCATTCAAATTCTCTTTCATGATTATTATTATTATTATTTTTTCCTTTTTTCTTTGATTAATGGTTTTGGGGATCACATGCTTAAAAGAGGACCATGTGAAAGACATGTCATCATGCTCCACTAGGTAAAAAGATACTTTTATTATATTTATATATACTATGTGACTCATACAACTTAGGTGACTTCCATGCAGGTGGGGCCTGTGCTTTGATGCATCGGGCAATCCGCTGACGGTTTGTGAAGACGAACGTAAGTCTAAAGGCAAGTGTTTGATTTCCCACACTCCATTCTTCTATGTTGTAAATTATTATTAGAGAAAATGTTTTATGTGAGATAAGAAACACTTTCTCTTACTAGTAATAGTAATAGTTTGAATAAATAGGCATCTTTGGCAGAATCACTTTCTCTTATTAGTAGTAATAGTTTGACTAAATAGGCATCTTAGACTCCATTTTCTATTGGCGCCCTTAAGTAGGTTTTTGTCTGGCCTCTATGCAAATCTTTTATTGTATGATTATAATGGCCCTTGTACTTTACATTCAAAAAAATAAATAAATAAAGATTTCTATGCACATGATTTTTTTTAAGGTAAATATGGATTTCCCCGAAGTTTAATATTCAGATCGGAAGTAGTAGAATTGATGGACCCTACACTAATTATGCCCGATTTCAAACCCTTACACAAATGAATCATGAATTTACTTAGGTCTTTCTTTTTGTAATTTTTTCCTTTTAGCTAGTAAATAGCAGAAAATCATTGAAATTTTTACCAAGTGTAACTCCATCTATAAGACTTTTGAATAAGAAAACTTAAAAAAAAAAAAAAATTAAATATAAGTGGAAACCCTTTGTTTTTCTTTCAGATTCTATTTTTTGAAACTTTGGTGATTTCAACCGTTTTCAATTCAATATAAATTGGAATTGATGGATATCGATTTGATGCCCTATTCTAGGTTTTTCAACTTCTTCTCTTTCTTACTTTTTTTTTTTTTTAGGCTAGTAGAACAGTAGGCTTGGAAAGAAAGCATCAAGAAGGTACCACGAACAATACCACATTAGCACATAACACTAATGCTTAGGTAGCAACTAAAGAATTATTATGCCAAGTAGAATACAGAAAATAGTCCATACATTCATCTAAATGGCTGGACAACTTCTTTTGTAATATGGCCCACAAAACCACTTTTGAAGCTAATTAGAACTCATGCTTACTTACCATGATTTGGGTTTGAATCACTAGGGCTGCATGCCATAGTGGTTTATATATATATATATATATATAGCTTGAGTGGTGAAGAAAAAAAAACCCTTCAAAAATCTTAGATTTTATATGGCCATAAGCCCATAGTGGTGAAGAGCTCCATTTAAACTAAAACCTAGCATGAGTAAGGGTGATTGAGGAAGACTAAGAACTTAGGGGCAAGCTTGGCTACATGATTGGTGTAGCATACTAATGACCTAATTTCTATACACTGAATGAACCATTCAAAATTTCTCACTATTTTTTGGATGTAATGATCTAAAAAATATAAGCACTAAAGCAGTACCAATATACAATGGGAAAATCATTTTTATATAATTTATTACAAAATATATATATATATATATATATATCTTTCCATTAATTAATCATTTTTGGGTCTATAAAATGAAATAAAAAATATATAAGAAAAAAAAAATCACCACAATGGCAAAGAATTATTTCCTTTTCATGCGGGGCTATTTATTATTTTCTCTCTCCTACCGTCATCATATGGGCCTATCTGAATGATATTGTTCTTCACTTCGCCATTGGTGTAAAATGCAGATTTCTCCCCCCCCACATTGGCATCTTGGGGAACCCTCTCCCAAAAGTATGTTATTTTTTGTATGCAATAATCTCACGGCCATATATTATTTATCATGAATTATCACTACATTTCAATTTTTATTATTTATTTTTTTAAAATTAATAAAAAATAAAATTCAGACATGGTGAATCAAGTGAGTTGATCTATTCTAGATTGGACCGGACCAAATTCCCAAATCACCTTACATTTTAAGAAATTAGGTGAAATTGGAATCGAGCTCGATTGAATCCTGAACCGGCGGATTCACCTGATTTTAATTGGATTTTGCAAATTAATGATGCTAAGTAATGAAATGGGGAAAATATGAAAGGTTCCCACATACATTGTGAGTTAGATATTAGAAACTTTTGAAAAATAATCTCCCTCTCACAACAATTATTTGGGACGCAACTAACCTGAAGAGCATTGTATTCTCAATTAAATGGACACCTATCCAGTTAATAAAAGCAAAGCTTAATTAGGTTTTCTGAAAGGACCCTCCCTGGCTTCAAACAACTTTGCAACTATGGAGGGAGGAAGGGCTACACCTATAAAAGTCATTAGTGTAGGTTTTCCCACTTTCAAGTTTCCACTATAAATAAACCCAAGCAAGGAATATGATGATAAGAACACCCACGATGAGAAGTGAGAAGTGGAGTTCCATATATAACACAACATATCATATCACAATTTTCTCTATGAGCTGGTAAATTTATTCATTTATATTTTGATTGCAGCACTTTAATTTGATGGTGGCAGCACAAACAACCAACCTCCCTCTCTCAAAATCTAGGACCCTAGGAATCCCTTACCACGTAAAAGGACAAAATTTCCTTCTTTCAAGTGGATTTGTTTAGAGGCTAAAGATGAGAGCATAAATGTGTGCCTGAGGCTATGATTAAGACTAGGAAACTAACCTCCTACTTGGTCCCTTCCCACACCGAATATAACCAAAAGATTCGTTTCTAACTTTAATCAGCTTCATCCCTCGCCGTTTAAATAGTTTTTAAGTTTTAATATTTGGGTTCTCAAAATATATATATTTCAGAGGACAAACTGTTTGTTTTATCATTGATTTGAGAGGTAAGTGGAGGACCATTTTAGGGTTTCTTAACCGTTCAAAGCTTATCTTTCTCTATCTCATGAGTAGATTATAAATGATTCCAATCCTCTCAAAGTCACAGATAGTTGCTAATGATATTGACATATGAATCTAACCTACCAAAAAGAAGTGGTTCAAAAACACTCAATCCTAAGCTTGATTTTTTGTCTATGCATCAAATAGTACTAGGGAAGTACAAGGGATGGGATGATTTATATGAAAGGGACTCCTAAGTACCCACTTGCAAAAGTAAGTAGCTGAGTTGGGGAGAGGGGATTAGGTACAGAAATACTCATGATCTAAAGACTCAATTTAGTTTCAAAGAAGGTGATGTTGAAACTTTTCTGAATGGGGATCCTTTAGTAAGTCCACTTGCAAAAAGTAGCTTGAGATGGGGAGAAGAGATTAGACACACAAATACTTGTGATCTTAAGACTTTATTCCAAGTTTCAATGTATATGAAACTTGTTAGAATCAATAGAACTGCATTAGTTAAAGATTGATTGGGCTCAATGAGATATACATGAAGATTGTAGAGGTTGGTTATTGGAGTTTGTTTCTGGACGAGTTTGTGTGTTGAAAAGGCATATCTGCTTGTGGTTCAATCCCTAGTCTAATCAATTTGTAGGACAAGCCAGCCCAAGGAAGAATTTAGAACTAAAGGTTCATTTTGATTGGATTTCTATTCAATTTCAAGGAATTGTTTCAATTACTCAGGCAGTTTGGTATGATGTTTAAGAGAGCAAGTTAAATAGAAATCTTGTAGGTTCCATGAACATGTTGCCTACACACATGGATTTATTTTTTTGAGGAGAGAGAAAAAATATATAAAAAACTAAATCAAATGTGAGTGGGTGTTTCGTACACCTCATGTTCAGAGAGAATTTTTTTTATTACTATTAATTGTAATTGTTATTGTTATTGTTAGATGCACTAGCATATGCTATACACCCTGGTGTGTTCATTGTTGTTGTTGTATAACTGAACTACCAATGTCTACCCAAAAAAAGAAAGAAAGAACTGTAAATGACTTTTTTTATTCTTGAAATATTTACAATTGATGCAACTAAAAATTCCAATTTCTTAATCATATTTGTTGATTTATTTAAAAAACTCAATTTAAATTTGAAATATAAATCCAATTCCAAACTTTGGCTATACAAGCTGCGATATGGCCAATTACTCGGGCACCTTTCACAATCACTGCTCTATATATACAATGAAAAAGACACTCACTCCAATCTCCAACTTTGGCAACCTAGCCAAAGTTGGCAAGGCAAGCACTGACCGAGGATGACGAAAGACCTTATGGCTCCCCATCTCAATTTGGCAATTGAAATCCCAAGTTGGATCACCCAAGCATCTTGACACACACAGCATATCTCAACCCTTTGTCCTTTGGGTGATCTCTCCAATCAACCCAGGAACAAAAAAAGGGAGATAAGCAGTAAATTGTGCTGTGGAAAAAGTGGAGAACCAGACAAAAAGAAAATGGACCAACTCTTCTTTCTTTTTTTTTTTCTAAGCAAAATGGAACAAAAAGTTGGTAAGGAAAGTAGCATTCTCCCATTAAATGTTCAGAGTATGTTTTCACAGTGGAAGTAAACTGTAATGAATAATAAGGGATACTTTTATAACTGTGTCTTGGTCCCTCGGTTGCCATAATTTCTACTAATCGGGTTATGATGCATTAGGTTCAGGTTCCATAGGGCAAATCCATGGCAAGATCAATGCCTAAATACAATTTTCATCAATATCTATCCATCTCTATTCTTTCATTTTTATTTGATACTTTTCCTCATTGAATTTCTCCACATTATTGTCCTACCCTACCAACTGCACTACCCCTCTTCCTGACATAGTTGCACATACTGCTAGCTGATCGGAATCGACTGAACAAGATCCCATGCCTCTAACCCAACCCATTGTCATCTTATTAGCCAAGCTACAATTCTGAAGGTGATTTCTTCCTATGCATCCTTGAAATGAAAGAAGAGCATGAAAAGAGAGCTACTAGAGTTCCCCTAAAAGCTATAATGCAATGCAATTAAGGGCAAATATTTTTTACATGTTTATACTTACAGAGTAGATGATTAAGGAAAAATACGAGAAAAAATTGGGTGGAAGTGGAAAATAATATAAAAAGGATAGCAAGAAGACCTGAACTAACCACTACGACCTAAACATACAACATGACTACTATACACAAAAAGAAAACTGATACAAATTGATCAGATTTCACTACCAACCATAGATCGGATATTGAACATGTGGGGGCAACAGGTGAAGGTCCTTACAGTGCTGCTTGTCATAATCTCGTGTGCCAGGTATTGCCCCAGTAGCCATCCTCAGAATCTCATTTCCAGTGAGGCAATAATGGGCAAAAGCCAGACCCCCATCAACCACCTTTGATAAACTAGGCATTGAAATTGATTTGTTAATCTTTCTATTAGCTTTGGTTGATTCTGCAGTCTCCTCCGTGCTATTCAATACTCTGTCTAACTCGGAGTACTCCATGAACCTCTGAGTTGCAGCCTCCCAGGAGAGGTTGTATCTCTGCTCAGAGGTAAGAGGTTGAGGCTCATTAGCCAATGCTTCTCTCACTCTGGCAACAAAATCCTCTGATGTCTTATAAGTCAAACAGTTGGGGAATGATCTGAAGAACTCATTGGATGGGTGGTCTGCACAAACCACAAATTTTCCCATAGCAAGGGCCTCTGCTGTTGCAGTGCATAGAACATCACTGACACTAGAGTTTATGAAGACTTTGTAGCTGTAAGATTGAATAGCAATAATTTGTGTTATTCAAACATTCATATTGATAAAAAGAGGAAAAAAGATATGGGGAAAAAGGCACTCTATGAAGGCATAAACTAGAAAATGCTTCTTTAAGTAACCATACCCATGAAGTGAATCATCAGCATGGTCCCTCCCTTTCAGAAAATTGAGGTTCAGGTTCAACATTTTGGCAACAGACTGGACTTCATGTGCATCCTCTCCATTGCCATAGACATCCAACTTAAAATCTTCAAGGTCATTCTTGTGCTTTGATAACAAATCTATCAATTCCCTATATCCTTTAGCCCAGACCATCTTTCCTAAGAAATATGCTCCCTTACAGAAAGTTTTCTGCCCAAGTTGCCTTTCTGCTGCCACTTGTTCTCCAACCCTTAAAAACTTCGGGTTCACACCATGAACATTGCAAATGATAGACTTCGGTAGATCCTGAGTTGCTGCAGAAAGACGAAGAACCTGCATAGAATAAAATAGTCAGAACGAAGGTAAAGTTTCCACTCCAAAATGCAGCCAATTAATAGAATATTAGAAGTATGAAAAAATGAACAGCATCTTCCAGTAACCAATAAATTAGAGAGACAACTTGATAGATGTTTAGAACAAGGCATTAACAGTACAGGTCAGTGCAGTATTCAAAAGACAATAGGATGAATACCTTGTGGCAGTACGCTCTGGTGACCCAATTGTTAATGTGTTTCACAAAGAAAGCTTGGAGAGCCCCATTTTTCTCTCTCTTGATATACTCCAAATAATTTGTATGGACAATACCAACAACATGGTTAAATTTATCAGTCCACCGTCTGCCATGATGATACCAGTTCAGGTGTTCGGGTTCTTCCAGTATAGCAATGTCAGCTTCCTTGGAAGAAACAAATTGTGAGGTATCACCAGCAGGTATTATACTCCGCCTTTCTTTTGAGAACTGAAAATCTAAAGGATAAAAGTTATACATCTGAGTATCATCAATATCAAGGAAGCACAGAAAATTGAATCAGATACCTTTCCTGGGTAAAAGGAGATCTTGAAATCAGCCTTGAAGCCGACCCTTTCCTCCAGCCAGTTCCGTATATAGGTCTCCTGCTCTTCTGGTGAACTGAAGGTAAGATTGTTGGGATAAACTAGCTCCTGGTCTGATTTGCAGAGCCATGGAACCAATAGTGTTATTTTTTGTTTTGCAGATTTGGACAGATATGCTGCTCGGAACAATGGATTTACAGCTGTTCCTGTCATCCAAGGAAGACTAGCAGTTGTAACTATAGCTACATGCCTTTTCCTGTCTGCTGAGCCATGCTTTACAGAATCAGTCCATAGGCCACCATCATAACAATGCCCTGTACTTTGGAGCACACTGGCTATCCTTAAATCCAGTTCATCATTAATGTTCTCATATTCAAGAACAGAGGCTTCTCCCGAAGACAAGGACCTCAAAAGAAGTTGATTCTTGTGTTTGCTCCACAAAGCTTCCACTATCTTGTCACACATGTCTGTAACCAGCATGAAAAGGTGTTAATAGAAGCAGTCAGAATGTTGCATTATGCAGGCAGTGGATACTGCAACCAAGCCACAGTAATATACAGAAACTCATCAATCTCAGCAAACGTGCTTCCAACTAGCCATATATATGAATAGTGTTGATCCTAAAACTCTGTAATTAGCATCCAATAGTATTAAAGAATATGATCTGAAGTTGGTCCTAAAACACTATACTGTCAAACACACCCCCTCAAACATTTTGTACAAGATATGTTAACCTAAAACTAAAAAATTAAAGATAAATCAGAATGTTAAATCATTTAAGATGAATCAAAATTGCTAAAGTGAAATTGCTAATCATACTCATCATAGTAGAATGTAAAACAAAATTTAAGGATATTGGCATTCAGTGTCCTAAAAAATTCTGAAGGATATTCTTACCTCTTTGAAAGCCAAGCTGATCAAGAAAGGGACCTGACTGCTTAACCAAATATGCCAAAAGTTCAGGTACATCTAATGGTGGCACTTCCTACATCACAGATCAAAAGAATACAACTCAACTCAGCCTTATCCCAACTAAATAACGTCAGCCATCACATATCAAAAGAATAAGCTACTTTGATACAAGTAAATGACTTAACATTTATGCCCCCCCCCCCCCCCCAAAACCCCCCCAAAAAATCCAACTATAGGTCCACAAGTAATTCAATCTAATAATAGATAAACACTTTAACACCAAGTTCAGCTTGTGCCAATTAGGCCAGGGCTACATCAATATACATGTCAGCAGTCAGGAATTTCCTGATTGTTTAGGCCCATCAGACAAATGGACTGGTCCTGCACCTACATACCAATCCTTAGCCAAATGACTTCATGGCTCCATCAGAGGTCTTCTTTCATGACCCACACATGTTCGCAACACTCCAAGGGAAAATGACCTTAAGATGAAGACAAAGTTCACAAACCCTTTCAACTCTAACATCCAAGGTTTCAAGTATCGATAAGTATTTGTAGGTATTGACTGTATCGTATTGTATCTTTAGGGTACCAATAAGGTACTTATCCAATACAATAATTTTTAATTAAAAAAGGAAAAAAGTATCAAACTGTATTGGCTGATACGAACCGATAGAGATTGCTCGATACTAATCACTGTTTATCAATGCTACCTTAAAACCTGAAGAAAAACAAAGCCACATTAAAGGGGGGGGGGGAACTAACACTCTCCGAAACCTATCCGTTTTGCTTCAGTTTGAGTTGAGGGTTCAATTCCTACATTTTAAATTACATTAAAAAACAAAAAATTCTATTCCACCAAATTGCATCTTGTTTGGATCATTAAACCTCTACAAATCTTGGATAGTGTCGAAAATTTAACTACCCTCATATCTTGCATTTTAACCTTTTTTTTTTCCTATGAATCAACAAATTATGGAAAAACAACATGATTCATCGGATCAAACTAGTTTACTTGCATGAATCTGATGATTGATTTGTGATTTTTCTGTAAAAACAGAAAATAGATCTAAATGGGAATTTTTATTTTTATTTCTTTTGAAAAATGAGTGATGATAGGTTGGAAAAATTATATATGAGCCACAGAGGTGATATCAATGACCATGCATCATCGCAGTAAAATTTTTCAAATTTTTTTTTTTTTTGCCTGCTTTTAGGAAATAAAAATTGTGAAATAAAATAAAAAAAAGTCACGGATACATTGAAGAAAATGTCCAATGTTGTTTGAAAATTACATATAAATTATGAAATACATAATGGATATATTGCTTCATTTTCTGATTATATATACATATATATATATATATATAATTTTCCATATTGTGTGTATGTTCAATTTGTGCTCAACATCATCTTGGTTACACCTTTACTTGAGACTACTTCCAACTCCGAATTTTAAGCAGCCCGTAGCCTTCTATGGTATTATACCATTAATACATGTAAGAACCTCATCCTTTATTACATAATCAATTGAATATGACTGTCTTGTTGTACTTTGTTCTCCTTTTTATATATGATATATTTAACTATTTCATATTTATAGTGTTTTATGCTTTAAAACTGTATTTTGCATGTATCCTTTGTATTTCTTGACCGTTTCCATGTGTATCGTTAGCTTTATTGTGTCCCTCCAAGACAATGCGTCTCTCAAATCACCCTTATGTTATAGAGTATATAATTTCAATCATAGGGATCAATATATAGTCTCATAGCTTCATAATAATTCTGTAAAGCTTCCAAATAATTTCCTACAGATTGAGCAGACATCCGTTACGATCATTCATTCTATTCAAAGAATCCCCAATACCAATACTTAAATCCTTGCTAACACCCACTACCAAATCATAACTAAACTTCTTCAGAAAAAATATAAGAAAAATATAATTGAATGCCTATTAAAACTAATGGGAACATAGACTAGTTAATACCAAACCACCAACCAGAAGATGATATTAGGAATTGCTGGTTTAGTTTGCATCAGAAAGTCATATCTAACAAATGCAACATGGACATCCGAAATAACTAAAGGATGAATACAAAAAGATTTAGATGAGATTAAACCTACATATAAGTTAGTCTATCCCCTTAAGTATAAGAATAAAAATGACCTGCAGTGCATAATATTCATCTGACAGTAAAGATATATGCAAGGTTTAAAGTATCGGTATTGTGTATCGTATTGATACCCACCAATACCAATACAATACAGAGCGATTCTTTAAACCTTTCACCTTTCATATTGTAATCCTTTTAAAAATACCGATACGTGTATCAATACGATACCATATGATATGGACCAAAACTTTAAAACCCAAATATATAAACCATATGGTCAGATATGTGGCTATCCAACTGCCTAGGGAGAGAATATATGTACATATAGGACCAATCACATAAAACCAACCATATTCCTTCCTGTTATAGAAAGTATTGCCTCTAATATAAAGAGCTAACAACCTCCATTATCCGCATTTAGAACTATCTTTCATATTGTGGTGGACCAGGTGGCACATGGAGCTGGAATTTATTTACAGAATAAGATGCTAGAAAATACATGCAATATCATTAGAGAAGTAATAAAATTAGAAAATACAAATTAAAAATTAATGATGGCAACAGTTGAGAAGTCAAAAATGATAAAATTGAAGTTGAGGCTCAACCTTTGACTCTTGAGGTTCCCTGCAAATTGCTTTCTGCAAGAAACAACAAGATAAAAATGTAAAATGTATTTTTCCTTCTCATAGGAAAAAAATAAATGCATATCAAATGAATAAATATGTTACTGACGATTGAAGAACGTCTTGTATTATGGCAAATCAACAACACTTCCTTGTACATAAACAAAACAGTTACTCTTGCACTGCTAATTGCCAATTAGTAGAATGCTACATCCAATAAAAAAGAAAAGATGATAATAAGAAACAATAAAATATGGCAGCTAGATTTTAGCACTGTTCTTGGGAAAAGAAAAGGTTACACAGTATGCATACCAATTTGGAGAAATTTTGTGTCACAGAAAGCACGTAACATAGAACCAACAGATTAATCAGCAATAATAAAGATTCTAAATTGTGAATCAGTCCTCATAAGCTTCTATGGAAAATTCACTGCCATGCCATTGCAGTTTCCAGAGGACTAAAGTTTCAATCAATCAAACAAAGCAAATCTAACCTTTTCACGACTAGCATCACCAGTAAGCCACAACAATCAAATGATATAACAAAGTTATCAATGTTGATGCTGTTAAACATTTATTACATTACTGTCAGGAGCAGACTCCAGTCACTCCACCAACCACCAGATATACAAGGGCTAAAATACTCCAGCATTAGCCTCAGTTGTCCCAACGAACCCCTCTCACAGATTCACTTATATCCTGCTCGTCTTAAAGATAACATTTTTTCAGTTCAAGCCCCCCGCCCTCAATGTGCAGGAACAAAAGGATCCCGAAGAGGACCATAAAACAGAAACCAAACTTAAATATATGAGAATTGAAGTCTCAAAGGGATTCATTTTATGGAATTCTTGGAAAGCAATAAGACATGTTTGAATCTCTGTGTCACAAAGAAAAGGATGAAGTATGCAGAAGATCTCCATTTGTGCAACCTATATTGAGTATTCAAAAGGAAAGAAAAAGAAGAACATCTGAAGATAAGCTCTATACCTCTGCCATATTGTACTTCAGAAAGAACTTTGTGATTGCTGCACAACTTAAAAGAGTTCAAAAGACAATTTTTTTCGAGTTACCCCTGCAATTGAATTATGCATATTAGCTATGTGGTCTATGTTGCTGTAATAGCCCACCCCCCAAAAAAATAATCTTTGGAAGCACAATGTTTACCCTTTCTTAAACTTTTTCTAATTATTCATGTCACTTATTAGGGAGAGAGAGAGAGAGAGAAGAAGGTTGACAAAGCTTGGGCGATTATTTGAATATAATGGTTGCCCTTGCAATGAAAGTGCACAAATGCTTTAGTAGACATGCTAACAGAAGAATTTTACAATCTCTCAATCATAAATCTAACTTATTTTCCAATATAATACTTTTATGCCTTTGTTTTTCTCTTAATCAGTAATTACTCTCTCAAAATTTCACTCTATCACTTGAAAATTTTAATCCCAAGAATATTAGTGATACTGTCTAAATCACTAATATTACTGGTTTTTTCTGACAGTTTTAGTACAGATTTCCTCTTCTCTCTTAATTTTTCCCTCTCTTTTGGAGCTTGCTCTCTTTGTACATCTCTACAAAATTTCAAGTTACTATTAAATTTCTTATCTATAAAAATAAATAAATAAATAGATAATGAGACCCAAAGTAGTGAAGGGTGCCTAAGCACTTATGTGACAAGGCACCCAAGTGTTATTTTTATTTCCCCTCTTTTCTAACACTCTTCGGTATACTAAATAGACTTTATGTCATCAAAAATCAAAATTAAGCCATATCAAGTCATCAAAAATCAACATTAAATCACATCAAGTCATCAAAAATCAACATTCAGAGAAATGTTCTTGTTCTCTAATAAGTTTGACTGGTCAAATGATTTTATTTAACATGAGACTTTTTGTATTAGGTAGAACACAAAACCAAATTTTCAACAAATCAAAGATTACTTAAATCTGATTTATATTGAAAGAGTTTGCTTATGTAATTTATGTTTAGGGTAGGCATAAACTAACCTTAAGAGAGGTGGTGAGGAAAGACATGCATAGTCTAGGCCTTCTACACTGCATGACTTCAAATAAAGCTGATTGGAGAACAAGGATCCATGTCGCCGACCCCATTTAGTTGGGATAAGGCTATGTTGTGGTTGTTGTTGTTGTTCCGGTCAATCCTTATTTGGTGTGTGTAAATGTGGTTTACACCCTTAACGAAAATAAAATTTTAAACATCAAAACAAAATATTATTTTACCAATCTTTTGGTTTTTAGATTCATTTGGGGGGGTCTTTGTTTATTTATGAATAATATCTTAAGTAAATGATTTTAAGATATCTGGCATAAATGAGTGTAAAACCTGATTCGATACCATTTTGAGCCATAGTTGTCATGGCACCTAGGCGAACCAAAGCGATCAAGGGGGAAAAAAACTAAGGCAACACTAGCAAGGTGCGAATCTAGACAAAGACACCTGGACACCTAGGCGACGCGTTGACAACTATGTTTCTAGCCCATGCTTCAAATTAAACCAGTGCCTTGCACTAAGGGATAGTCGCCTAGGCCAAAAAAAAACACCTTGACAACTATGGCATTAGCAGTTCAATCGTCTACAACAGACAATCCACTAACCAAGTAAATAGGTTTGGGCAGAAGTTGGATCCCAGAGAACAAACACCCACATTGGGTTTGGGTGTAACAAGTCAACCGACTCAAGGCAAAGTCATGGATACAACTATCTAAACTTCAGTAGTATTAAGTCCTCCTAAACTGCCAATCACTTTTTGGTTTTCATTAACAATTGTCGAGTAATAAATCTCAACCTTTCTTTAATCTACCCATCATTCACCAAAACTTTGATTTACGCATCAAAAGTCTTTGTTTAAAAAAAAAATTCTCCTTTGTCCAAAGAAGTTTGTATTCATCACCATCCATGGTGCCTAACATGTGGTAATGATCATCAATGCCTTAATTTAACCCCAATGTCATTCCTCAGCTCCTCACTCACTAATTTTGTATATTTCTAACTTTTTTCTCATTCCAAATGTATTGCCATACTTTGAAGCAAGACTTGCGACCTCTAGTTTCTTCAGATCACTTTTCTTTTGCTCAACAATCTAAAGACAACTTGTTACTATAAAATATGTGTACTGAAATAACCGTGTCAGACTAGACCCAAAGGTCATGAGACATTTCATTTTTTCTTTCCCCCTTCTTCTTTTTTCATTTTTGGGTGGAAGGGCTGTGGTTTGTTTTTCTGAATCTAATAAGTGTCCACAAAGACAACAATATGCATGGAGAGTATAATATGGCCATGAATTCGTCCTAACTCCCTCCAATTTCTCTCTGAGTACGCACGAAACCCACAGCCTATGAGTTCTGTACCAACGTATTCCTGCGCATCGGCAGCATAACTAGAAATCATTACTTAATTGACTACCTCCACTTTCAATAAGAGAAGAGAAATATTTTTTGTCAAGTAATCCCACTAAATCGGTTGATACACCTCAGTACATGAGGAACCCCAACTTACACAACAAAGGAGAATTTTTATATCAAAACATCCATATGCAGGGAAGAAGCCACAACAGAAGTCACAAATGCCATGCACAAGCATCTGGTGCGACAGAGCAAGTAAATCAATCAATCATATCATAAGAGAAAAGACGGTGGACTTTTGAATTCTAACGTGGAAACGTACCAGGCTCGCTTTTACTTTCTCAACAAACTCGTTGCTCTTTATATTGCTGAGTATCTCTGAGGAAGAACTCTTACGCTCGAATTCTGTCAGCCTCTTCTTCAACGTCCGAATAGGCTCCCATTCTTTCTGGCTTTCCTCGCTCTCTCCCCTCCATTCCCACCGAAATTCCTTCAATCGAACCTTCCTTCCACCCCAAAACCTATCCTTATCGTGAAAATCAATAATACCATCCTTATTCTCCTCGATCTCAGATACAATAGCGCTCCTGATCGCCGAGAGGTCAATCCGAATCCTAGGTCTAGGTTTCCATTTGTCTAAAACCTTCCGGCTGAAATCCGGGGACGAGTAAACTTGACGGAATTCAGATAGCTTTGGCTGTAGTCTCTTGATAAAATCAATCTCAGTCGGCGAAGTTGATCCCACGGAAGTAACCGAGAAGTGAGAAGCCGAATTGAAGAAGTTCACGAGCTCTCTGTCGAAGGAAGTGGCGAGGTTCTTGAAAGATTTGGCCCTGTCTCTCATCAACTGGAAATCCGCATCAGCATAGTCTCTCACCTCCCTCCAACCTTTTGAGATGAACGATAAAGCCTTCTCCGCAGTTGCTGCAGAGGTCGAGGGCCGAGCCTCCGAGCCAATATTCATCAATCCGAACTCGAATTCCTCTCTGGATTAATTTTAGGGTTTCTGTGATCCTAGTTCTAGAAGAGAGAAGATGAAATGCAGAGCGCAACAGGAAAAGAACCAAGACAGTGAGGAGCTGAGGGCTCGTAGACTATACCTAGAGGACGGGAGATGGGAGGAGGAGTGTGTTTTTCCGGAGCCACAC
This sequence comes from Macadamia integrifolia, assembly GCF_013358625.1. Lineage (NCBI taxonomy): Eukaryota > Viridiplantae > Streptophyta > Magnoliopsida > Proteales > Proteaceae > Macadamia > Macadamia integrifolia. The sequence goes on along the minus strand of NC_056561.1, from coordinate 46,175,060 downwards.
AACGCACGTGTCAGTCCACGTAAGTCGATTCGGACTGATGACGTGGGACATATGCTGAGGTGTAATGATTGATCACATGGAAGTGGGGAATCGTGGTGGCATTTTATTGGATGGGGCGCTTTACGTTATCTGTCAGAAGTTCCTCGGGGAATATTCTAGGGAGTAGGGGCTCAGATACCGGGCGGAGACACTTCTGGAATTTAAACAGACATCAGAAGCTGCATTCACATGACTACATGGGACATCCGTGTGGAGTGCGACCAATTGCGACTCTCTAAATGGTATATCGTTGTTTCTAGAATTGGGATCGATGAACAACGGATGATCAAGTGTGAGAAAAGAGTCATAAATGAGAGATTTTTTTTTTCTCTATTTTAGCGGCTGAATCTTTTTCCCAAATGTTTTGTAAGGATCGATTTCCATGTAAAAAGAATCTGCATGTTACATCCATTGTTGTCTTGAATTCCTATCATCATGTGGATCCCATCATATTCAAAATAAGAGAGAAAAATAATAATAAATAAATAAATATTGAAAGAGAAATTGCACTCTAACGATGTGGGGGAATAAAAGAATCTTCTTCCTTATGTTTTATAGGGATCGGGTTTCATGTCCAACTGCATAGGAACATTATTTTTGTTTTATATTAATAAATCAAGATTGAGATTGATACACATATTTGAAGATGAATAATGTTTTTAATTCCTGTCACCCCATGGTCCTTGTTTCTATCTTTTAGTTCACTTGTAATGATGCTAATTCAATTACTCATGGTCGAGTATGAATCATTTGTTGATACTAGGAGAGTAGTAACTCCCTCATTAATATTTTTTTTTTTTTCAAATATATTCTTTCTCATATCTTTCGTGTTTTATTCAATCTTCGTCTTAGTTCCCAACTTCTTCCTCGTTGTCCGGAATTTGGTCTTTGTTTTCCTACTAGAATTGATATTGTGATTATTAGTTGTCTATATCACCATATTAGGCCAAATTACCTACAACCATTGTTGTAGAGTTATTAACAATCTACTAGTATGGTGATCTACGACAGATTTTGGAAGGCATTTGCGACTAATATGTTTTTTAGCATTAATTTGGATCAGATTTATCCAACCATATAATAAAAATCAAAGTGACCTAATTCAAATGGTGGGTTGAATGCCATTATAGAATCTCAAAGGCTTGATAAAATTTATATACACATTAATCAATCATTGTATAAAAAATATGTCATCACAATGTAATAATTGATCTCAATGTATTTATCTTTCTTTTCAAAATCAATTCTTTTTAGAAACCAATGGTTAGAATCGATCATCAATGTCTAAGCGCCAACTTCACTTGGTCAAAACTGCTATGGATCCAACTCCTCTCTATAGAGCCTAGGGATAAGAGAGTGATCCCATTGGTTGAGTAAACGGAGATAAACGTACTTAAATCACCCACAGCCGTGAAATCATTCTCTGGTCCAGAGCTTCGTGGAGAAGATTCCTATCCGCTGCCACCAATGATTAACCATGAAATTTTGTTTTGTTTTCTACTGTTGATTGATAACCAATCTGAGCCCAAGAGAATCTCGAATTAAAGTGTCCTGTGAGCCTGTGACTCCTGTCTTCACCTTGTAGCCTTTTCCCTTTGTCCCTCCCTTCTCTCATTAGTTCTGAGTTGTAGAGCACTAGAAAGGAGCTCAATGGTCTGAGACTCCAAGCTATTGGATTCCTTCCTTCACATCCATCCATGGCTTCTCTTCCCATTTCGCCTTCCCATCGCATAGACGTGTTTTGGCACGAAGGAATGCTCAAGCACGACGCAGGAACCGGCGTCTTCCATTCGGCCATGGATCCAGGGTTCCTCGCTGTACTGGAAAAGCATCCTGAAAATTCAGATCGGGTGAAGAACATGGTCAGCATCCTCAAAAAGGGCCCAATCTCTCCCCATATCTCCTGGCATACAGGAAGGCCCGCTAAGATTCCTGAGTTGCACTCGTTTCACTCTCCAGGTACTTCGTGGTTTCCAAAATACTGGTCTCGATCGATTACAAAAACAAAGAGAATTCATTAAAATATATTATTTAGATCTGTTTTCTGTAGCTTGACGTGGCTTTACCATACTTCAATTTCAGAATATATAACCGAACTTGTTCAAGCGGATGAAGCTGGAGCTAAGAAACTCTGTTGGGGGACTTATTTGAACCCTGGTTCTTGGGATGCTTCTCTTCTTGCTGCTGGTACTGCACTATCGGCAATGAAGCATATACTTGATGGGCATGGAAAGATTGCATATGCATTAGTTCGTCCGCCTGGTCACCATGCTCAGCCTACTCAAGCTGATGGTTATTGCTTCCTTAATAATGCTGGTCTTGCTGTTCAATTGGCTTTAGACTCTGGTTGCAGAAGGGTTGTAACTATTGACATTGATGTCCATTCCGGGAATGGTACTGCAGAGGGGTTTTATCGTTCGGATGATGTTCTTACAATTTCTCTTCATATGAATCATGGTTCATGGGGTCCATCGCATCCGCAGCGTGGGTCAGTTGATGAGCTTGGTGAAGGTAAAGGGTTGGGCTTTAATCTAAATATACCTCTACCTAATGGAACTGGTGATCTGGGTTATGAGTATGCCATGAATGAATTGGTTGTCCCTGCTATTCACAAGTTTGAGCCGGAAATGATTGTTATGATTATCGGCCAAGATTCTAGTGCTGTAAGTTTAATCTCTCTGCTTGTTTCTTTCTTATTCAATTATCCACATATTGCAGTAAATATTGGCTGATACTCTCTCTCTCTCTCTCTCTCTCTCTTGTTAACACAAAGGGCCAGAGCTTGAATCCTGTTGTTTGTAATTTCAGGATTTGATTTCTCTTAGAGTTGTGGCATGTTCTAACACAAAAGGTAACTTCTGTTTGTTCTTTGTGTCAGTTTGATCCCAATGGAAGGCAGTGCTTAACAATGGAGGGCTATCGGGAGATTGGGCGGATAGTGCGTAAACTGGCTGATAAGCACAGCAATGGATGCATCCTGATTGTCCAGGAAGGTGGATACCATATTACATATTCAGCATACTGTCTGCATGCGACGCTCGAAGGTGTTCTCAATCTCCCACTTGCTCTTTTATCTGATCCCATTGCTTATTATCCAGAAGATGAGGCCTTAGCATCCAAAGTTGTTGACTCCATCAAGCGATACTGGAAAGATCTTGTACCACTTTTTGTAGAAGATTAATCAATTAGGTATGTTCTCTCTTTTCATGTGAGTAAGTTCCTTCCATTTTGTGAAATTGCCACTCAAATGGATAAAGTTTGATTGTATATATATAAAATAAGGAAGAAATGCTCAGTGGTCTCTTGCCCTGCTATATTGTAGTTTCTGAAATGGTCAAAGAAAAATTTGGTATTGCACTTGATTTGATTACAATGGAAGTGATATTTATGTTTAAAATTCTATTATATTGTTTTAAAGATAAATGCTCTTGATCTGTGCAATTCCACTTGGAATGATGATGTGGCAATTCTGACTGTTGGATATTTAAAAAAAAAAATTGATCTAGATATGCTACATATCAATTTTTGAGACGGCCTTTTGGCCTGTTGGATATTGAGAGCTTCTTGAGTTGGGTTTGTTATGGATACTTGGGTGAATAGTTCAACTCAGTACTTGAGGATCAGGTGTGATTCAGATTGTGCATTCTCTATTCTTAAGGAACTGGGTTGTGTTGGGGCTGAGATTGACCCAATCAAATTTTGCCACAACCTTATGGTGAATCGCACTGCCAATGCTGATTTAAGGTCAACATGCTCTTTGATAACCTCCACAGAAGAGGCTGAAAAGAAGGCGTGAAAATCATCTATAGCCATATGTTTATTGTACCTCACTGCTCACTGCGGACAATTTGAACCTGAAATTTTATGGATTGGTAGAGCTCAATGCCCCCTTCTTCACTTAACAAATTTTAGACAAATCAGTCTAAGTTTCTTAATAGTTGGATTAAAAATTGGTGACTTTTGGGCTACTAAGACAGTCCCCTATCATAAAAGTTTATGGTGTTTTTTTTTTCTTTTTTTCAAAGGAAAAGGTGTTCCGTAGATATAATCATAGTCTCATTTGAAACTTTCATACAGTAAGTAGTGCTTTCACATGATCAATCAGCAATTATGAGTGTCTCGACTCGAACCCATAATCTATCGACTCAAATAATTATGGGGCAAAGGCTTCCTTCCACTAGCCTATCAACCCTGTCGGCAAGCTTATGAATCTTTCACGATGATGACCAACACCCATGAAAGTGGGATTTAGAAAGAGGCAACATCTGGGATTTGTGGATAAAGCATAGCATTGATTGCAAAAAATAAAGCTAATTTAACAGTCAAGCAAGCAGCAAGCGCGTCTGACACCTTTTTTTTTTAATTGATACAAATTGAAAAGGTCCTACCGGCATGGACAGTGGTACTAATATTATGAATTAAAACCCTATTGAGTATTGAGTATTGAGTATTGACTTAGTTAGTAGCGAGTGCTAAAAATAGGAAGCAAAATATTGTGAGAAAAGGAGTTCGTAAATTAGGAATATTTCTTATCCAAGAAAAGTTATCCACAAGTAAGCGTGCTAAACGGTGCAATTCTTGGTTTTTTATTTATTTATTTTTTATGAAAAAATAAAATATAATATTACCCGAAAATCTAGAATTACAAAAGTAAGGGGAACGTTGTTCCCCTGAGAGTCGCCCACCCCTTATAGAAAACCCCATGGTCCACATATACTCCATGGTTCGAGATTATGATATATTTACAATTTGAAATTGAATATTAGCTAACAAGGTAGATATTTCCCAAAAGGTTCGAAAGCTAAAAGAAAGGCCAACTGGTCTTCACAGGCATTGAAATAAGCTGAAGAAGAGGAGTTGTAGTGACCCAGACTTCATAAATGGTCCAACCCCTAACAACTGCGAGCTACGACCCAGTGAAGACACCCGCGACTTCAATTGAGACAGTCCCAAGGGGCCAATCCCGGAGCCATCCCATTTACTAAAAAATCTCAAAACTAGGATCTAATTTTGTTTAATGATGGGCAATTAAGTTTGGTTCTTTAACGATTTTAAGCACTCAAAGTCTAAAGCAGTCATTTATGTTCAAAATTCTTAAATATACAAATAAATTTCCTAAAAATACAAATAATTGAAAATAATAAAATGATCAAACAACAATTCTTAAGCATAGAAACTTTCAACTAATATGGCTCATGTGTCATTAGTTTTAGTCATAATAACTAAAAAATAGTAATTGATAACCATTAGTTTTCTTTGCAATTACAATATAACTCTTATGTAAATTAAAACTGTTAAATATTAATAAATCCTAGATAAATAATATGGAAAAGATCTCTAAACCTAAGGCGTACATTACACCTTCTCATACGAGTATTATATTGATTTTTTTTAAATAATAATTAAAAAAAAGGATTAGTAAGAGAAGTACTCATAAATAATTGAAGCATGTTGAACAGTCTCTTCGCTGTTAAGGCTCTTCATGATTCCTTAATTAGGCTTTCTAATCCGTTGGGAAGTCTATCTCAAATTCGCCAAAGATCGATTCCGGATTTTAGCCGGACGGGTCCGTTTTGGAGCCAAATTAACACCCTTATCCGCAAGCACGCCTGACCTGAGTAGCGAAGCAACTTTCCCATTCGTGCAAAGCGGTTAATCTCCGTTATTTTTTAAACTCTTTTTTCAATTAGCCACCGACAACCGTGTCCTCTCTTTCCCCTCCCCCAACATTAATCGAGTTGCAGAGATAGAGAGATGGGACTGCTTTCTAACAGGTACTATTTTATTTATTTTTATTTTATTTTTTTCTTTCATCCATCTATAGAATAGAGATTCTTGAATGAATTTTATTATGTTAGAGTGGTTTTTATCGATTAGCTTTTCCCTCCTCTAATTCTCCATATCAATCAATCGCTGGGACAGGATCGGCAGAGGCCGCCTTAAACCAGGGGATCACATCTACTCGTGGAGGAATGCTTATGTTTACGCCCATCACGGTCCTCTCTCTCTCTCTCTCTCTCTTAAAATTTATATCCATTTGTTTCTTGTTCAGATATCATGCCATGGGAAGTTCTATATGTGTTTAGATGTGAGGGGTTGGGGAAAGAAAAAAAGGGTTTATTTGTAGCGTTTATGAAGTGGGAATTAATTGATATAACAAGACATGAATTTATCAGAATATTGGTTTTGATTGACCCACTTGTTGTTTTAATCTATTTATTTGATTCTGAACTTTACCTGGGATGATAGGAAAATGACCTTATGTATCAAATTGTCTGTATCAACAGCTACTGATCAGCTTAAACCTTTGGTAAATCTCTGGCATTTTCCGGAACCTGCAATTAGGAACTTCTGAAGTGTCTGCTATTATCTCTTTAGTATTTATTCAGGAAAGCTGAAATATCACATCCTCGTCTTATAATTTTTAGCATTTTCTATGTAAAACTTTGTTTTTATCTGTTCGTATGGTATCATGTTTGAAATTCTTTACTTCTGGGTTGTGATTGGGAAATTGGGAACCCAGGAAATTGTCTCCTTGGAAATTTATCCTCACAAGAAATAATAGTTCTCGGAGTTGAAGTTAATTTTAACCTGTAGTCTAAGAGGATTGGTTTCATATGGGCAGAAAAAATCATTCAAAGGCCCTTAGAACAGCCAAAAGGCACATTTACGCATGATGTAGGAGACCAAGTTGCAGAGTTTGTCGTGGACTGTAATGATTACACCGGGGCTCTGACTTTTTTTCATGGATTGGAGATTTATGTGGGAACTACAATTTATTTGTAAAACCAAAGAACAGTGATGGTTGTTTTATATGGACTGTAACTTCAATCTGTGTCTCAAAAGCAATGACTCTTGGGATTTCTTGAAGAATTGAATAAAATTAGATCTCAATTCAATGGCTTGTGGCTACTGGAGTGGCTTTGAGCTCAGACAGCATCAAACGAAATAATTCAAACTTGCAAACAGCAGAATATCTTCAGTCTAAAGGGTTTGCTTTCTGGTGTCAACTACTCTATTTCTCAGGGAGAACTTCATCTAACTAGAGGCTAGCCGCTGTTCTTTGTGTCGTAATGGTTTGTTTTCTCTTTGGGCTAGCTACCCTATTCCTGTACACTTATTTCCTAGGCTTTTCCATTTTTCTCCTTTCCCTCCTAATAAAAAACCCTTTCGAACAAAATATTATTCTCGGCATTGTAATTAAGGGCTTTTACTTTCCAACATGCTGATCATTGTCTTTCCACATTTTCCCATAGCCATTGTGTCTTTACTCTTACTCCCCCCCACCCCCTCCCTCTTTTTTTGGTTGTAGTGTATACCTTTTCCAGTCATTTTTACTTGGGTGTCACACGACCAGACATCTGTTCACATTTTGGTTCCATTTATTTCAGGTAAAAACAGTGTAAAAGGAAAACCCTCAGGTAAATTTGGCACAAATATGTGGTATTTTACTTGAGAATCTTCCTGTTGCATGGCTTTTACCTGGTAATGTACAGAGGATTACGCATGAGTTCATGGACATATTTTTCTTTTATTTTTATTGTGAGTTTTACATGGCTTAGGAGAAAATAGAAGAAACCCTATGGCCATTGGGTCAGTTTTTTATGCATGAGAGTATTGTATTACAGGATATTGGTAGGTCTTAAAATTTGGATGATCAAACCTTCTTTGGATATGGTTTTCTACTTTGAGCCTATTTCTTAAATCAGTATTGTTATTTATGTAAGAAAGAGGTTAACCAATCATCGGAGTTTTTTAGTTTAATTAGATTTGTATTTGGAATTCTTGTTAGACTCAAATAAGTCAAATTTTTGGCATAGGGTTTGGTTAATACCTATGTAAAGCCTTGAAAACATCATATTTTGAGTGGAATGGCTTGGGTTTTCTGGTTATGTTGAGAATTGGTTATTTCCACGTTGTCTTATATAGTCAAACCCCAGCTTTCTTTTTCAATGTGAGCATGCTTCTATTTCTTTCTCTTTCTTCTTCAGCATTTCCCAATTTTGGGCCTCCCAAAGGTTTTCGAAATCTGCCTGCTTCAGAATATAGTTTCCAAATCACGGTGTTTCTAGCATAAGTTTCTCCTCTTGTTTCCTGCATTCTTTTGCAACTGGGGAATTGCGATTTAATGCCCACACTTATACACTCCATTATATATATATATATATATATATATAATTACTTTCAGTTTAAAAACTTTGTAATTTTGTTTGCTTTTGGAGTACCAATGAAGAATGTTCAGAATTCATATTTCTGTTAATAGGCCGTACAAGCAGAATTTCTTAAACTGAATCTGCTGAATGGACACGTGAACCAGCACCTGGCCTCAGCAGGTTAGGTTAGCATGGGACAGCTCTGAAAAAACTGATTGAATCAGACAGGGTAGCAGTTTTGTGTTAAGTTTGACTAATGTGGTTTGATTGCTAAACCAGGCACTTTGAGTCTAATTTAATATTTTTTTTTTTGGAGGGGGGGGGACAGAAAGGTTATGTTTTGAGTCTGTGTCTAGTTTGGTTTTAAAAATTATGGTGTGAAGTTCATGTTTAAGATATTGTAACATGTACATTTTCATACATGTATCATTGCACAAATCTTCTACTCTATGTGCCTTGCTGCTCAATCTCTATGATTTTTCAGCTACATTGAGCATAAATGATGTTCTAAGTTGGATTATCTTAATCATGCAGGAATCTACTCATACAGGACTGACCCCATTCTGGTGAATGGTCCAGGGTTTTAAGAATTTAAGAGTCCACATTTCAGATTGAAAAATTAAAATGAACACAATGAAATTTGGGTCAGTCTACTTTTGGCAGGAATCCTGTTCATTTTTCCTTCAGAATCTTGTGATTACTCTTGACCTTTCATGAGATGGTTTAGAACTAGATTGGCTGAGCTGTAGCTTAAGTTTTTACTAGATACCTTTATTCACGAAATCAGCTACGCAAAACAATATCTATTTTCCTCTTTGTGTTGTTGGACTCATTGCATGCTATCTTATTCTCTGCTATTTGTGATCCTCGTGTTTAGATTATACTGAGGTGTGATGGATAATATCATATTCCTCTGCTGCTCTGTGGTTACCTTGGACCATTGACAATGTCCTTTTTTTATCCTTTTGGATGCAGGCATCTTTGTTGGAGATGATAAGGTAATCCATTTCACCAGAGGACGGGGTCAGGAAGTGGGGACTGGAACTGTGCTGGATGTTCTCCTATTAAGCTCTGGACCTGCCCGATCTCAGCCCTGCTCCACCTGCCCACCACCTGCAGAAAATCATGGAGTCATCTCTTCATGTCTGGATTGTTTTCTCTCTGGTGGGGTCCTGTACCGTTTTGAATATGGTGTTGCTCCTGCTCTATTTCTTGCGAAAGCACGGGGAGGAACATGCACCCTTGCTGTCTCTGACCCAGATGATATCGTAGTCCACCGAGCAACCTACTTGCTTAACAATGGCTTTGGGTGTTACAATGTTTTCAAAAACAACTGTGAAGATTTTGCCATTTACTGTAAGACCGGTCTCCTTCTTGTTGAACAAGGAAAAATTGGCCAGAGTGGTCAGGCAATATCGATCGTAGGTGGGCCCATTGCTGCTGTCCTATCAACACCCTTGAGCCTTGTTACAACCAATGTGTATGGGATGACAGCAGCAGCAATCGGGGTCTATTGTGCTAGCCGGTATGCTGCAGATATTGGCATGAGGAGGGACGTCGTGAAGGTAGCAGTGGAAGATTTGACAGAAAGATTGGCAGCAGGTAGACTCCAGGTGGCTGAGGCAGTTGGTGCTGCACCTGCACTCACTATCAATCAGTAACTGGTTGTCAAACAATGTACTATTAGGCTTGTTCTATTGACTGGTCTTTGATTAATAAATTGTTGGAAACTGCTGTTCCCAACATGGTGGGGTGATTGTGTTTGTGGACCTTCTAGTTAAACTGAGACCTTCTGGGGGGTTGGAGTTGCTTAATCAGTGGCTTGTCCTGGCTTTCTGCTTTTCTTTCTCTGATTTCTTTGTTGTTCTAATACTATTAGCCTCTCTGCGACTCTCTCATTCTGATTTTAGTATTCCCAGACAGCTCTGGTTCTAGTATAGTGTTAAATGTGAAAGATTTTGTAATCTTGCTCCCAAGTCCTCTCTCAGGTTGGACAGAATTAGTTTATACAGGAAATGCATGATTCAACGCTAGGATAAAAAATGTGAAAGGAAAAAAAATAAAGGGCTAGGGTTAATGCAAGTATGGCTTGTTGACAGGATAATTTTGTCCCGGAAAATTATTTACATTAATATTTTATTAGAGGTCCAAAATAACCACAACTCATGCTGTGTTAGGTTATCCTAAGTTTTGAAGAAAGAAAGGGAAAGGAAATCAGATGAGGGGTCTAGAGCTGTGTTGGGAAGTTGGCTATGGGCATAGTTAGCAAATGCGATTCGGGAATTAATTCGGACGGAGGAGAATGCGAATTTTCGGATTAATTTGGACGATTAATTTAAGGGATCGGTCAAAACGGCTTATTGGGGTTTTTTTTTTTTTTAAATTTTTTTTTGGTTTTTTTTTTTTAAATAATGTTTAAATGGACCGAAAATTTTGGTTTAATTCGGATTCGGTCCGAATTATTCACGATTTATATTCACTTTTGAAAAAATCGCGAATTTTAAAGAATTTTATTTTTAATTCGGATTCGGTCCGATTTTTTGATAAAATTCGGTTCGGCCGAATAATTCACGAATTATTCGGCCGAATTGATAACTCTGGCTATGGGTGAGATGCCGATTAAGAGGTACGAGCAAGCAATCTAAGAGCAGAGCTTATAACACGTCGGCCCAGGTAGGTCGTATGGAGGAGTTGAGAGTGGAAGCAAACATGATGGAGAGAAGAGAAATATGGAAAATCGATATAAGTATAGATAGCATTATAATAGTTCCGACTTTGTTTGGTTGCAATGAAAATTAAAGTAAAGATAAAAATATAAATTTTTGTAATTATTATCTTTCTTGACTATATTAATAATTTTATTTTTTTATTATTAAATTTCACGTTATTTTATGTCCAAAGTCCAATTCCTTTAATTTCTTCAAAAAAAAAAAATTTTTCCATTGATTTAAAATTTTACTTTCTTAACTTTTAATTTACGTTAAAATCAAACATAGCCTCCGAGATTCAATTACTTGAAAAATGTGAAATTGAAATAAAAGATGAATGAATACCCTTTGTCTGTACCAATCCAATGATAGGTGTTGGCTATTTATTGGGATTGAATACAATTGATATTGATCCGATCAGAAGTCCAAGAAAGCTCGAGAATTTGATTCCACTACCCCACTTTCCTTGAAACAATAGTAGCAGCACTGTAGTGTCGCAATGAGTTTGGCTCCAACTTGGCATATAGGTGAAAACAGGGTCAAGTTTCTTAAAACCCCAACCTAAACCTAAGTCCCTAAAACTCAACCCATTGGGCTTATGCCAACCCAAACCTAATTGACCCTAATTGGGCCGGGTTAACTCTAATTGGTCTTAATTGGGTTAACAAAAAAAAATAATAATAATAATCAATACACAATCAAAATTATGAAATTGCAATACAATAATAGATGTTGAGGACACCTGATCATAAGAATCAATGCCAAAATTTTATTATTATGAATAAAAGGATAAAATATTTATCACACACACACACACAAAATAATAATAATAATCCAGTACACGAGACTCCCGCTACTATAAGGTCCCGGAGGGACAATATTTATTTACTAAAAAAAATATGGGAGAGGGATAGGCATGCTAGCAGGATACCCAGGTATCAGGTATGCTAGTATGCCTGGACCGTTGGATTAGATGTGCAAAATCTACATCGTTGGGTATTTGTTGTCTTACCTAATCTACCCAGCCCCAACACTCTACTGTCATTCTTCTTATCCTTCACTATCTCCGTCTCCGTCACCATCATTGGTGAGATTGATGGTCTCATGGTCGAGGCGTTCACTATTCTTCCCCTCTTTCTCTCCCCACTTCCCGCACGCCGCTGCAACTGTTCTGTTGCAAAAAAAAAAAGTTTGGAAAATGGTTGCTGGCCGGAAAAGGATTAGGGTTAGGGATTGACAACGACAAAGATATGGGAACACATAGAAAAGGGAAATAGAACAAGCAAGATCAAAACCTCTTGTTCATGTCGACGTCGGGTTTCTTGCAGACGATGTTGGCGAATCGCCTACCAATACCTTTGATGGAGATCATGGCAAACATGATCTTCCGCTTTCCGTCGACATTGGTGTTTAGAACACGAAGAATGTGTTGAAAATCTTTGTTTGCAATCAAAGACTGAGATACATAACTGAAGAGATCAGATCCAATTATAAAATTGACTGCTTTAATTATACAAAAATACAAACAGATACATGTTTCTGAAAGAAGCAAAGAGATGAACAAACAAAAATACTGAATCTGAGTGAAAGATTGAAGGTCTTCCTGTTTTAATTTCAGTTCAGATTCTCTCAAAAACAAAAATATCCAAAATCTAAGTGAAAGCTTAGGGCCCGTTTGGTATTGTTCCAAAAAAACGTTTCTAGCGTTTTTCAATTCTATTGGAACGGAAAAACGCAAAAATCTGTTTGGCATCCATATGTTGTGTTTCAGTTGTTTTGAACCAAAAATTGAAAAAAAAAAGGATTTGAAAGAGGAAAGATGGAACGGCAAAAGCCTGTTCTGTCCCGACAGTTTCGTTCCAAAGTGTTATTTTAAGGAAAAGAATGGAACTTTCGTTCCCGATAAAACATAGCAATGCAGAGAGAGGACGCGATTTCTTCTTCCAGTGCAGGTACCTCCGTTCTCCTTCTTCTTCTCTTCTAAACCTCTTTCTTCTTTTTTCTCTTCTAAACCTCTTCACTTTCGTCTTCTTCTACTGTAGTCGCAAAGTAGATAAAGGGTTTTTGAACCATCAATGACGGATTCCAGAGTCCAGCGTAGGTAAAGGGCCATGAAATGGCCAAGAAACCATTTCAGAGTAGGTAAAGCAACGCAGAGAGAGGACGATTTCTTCTTCCAGTGCAGGTACTTTCGTTCTCCTCCTCCTCTTCTAAACCTCTTTCTTCTTTCTTCTCTTCTAAACCTCTTCACTTTCGTCTTCTTCTACTGTAGTCGCAGAGTAGGTAAAGGGTTTTTGAACCATCGATGACAGATTCCAGATTCCAGCGATAGAGATCGAGTTTAGAGCCAGATTCCAACGATAGAGCTGTGAAATCGCCTGTGTAGGTAAAGCCGCTTCGTTGTTTCTTCTTCTTGTCTTCTAACCTATTTCTTCTTCTTCTCTTCTAACATCTTTTCTTTCATCTTCTTCTACTATAATTACATAGCACAGAGCAGGTGAAGGGGCCAATTTTTGGGGGGTTTTTTTGACCACCGACGAGGGTACTGAGAGGGACCTCTAGAAATCCATCCCTAGCTCAAGAGAGAATTATCCGGGAATCAACAGATTTGAACATTAGATTCTCTGATATGCCTGTTGTTTGGCAAGTCGAAGATTCGAGGCAATCACCATCATCTCCAAGCCAGAATAGGCATGTAATTCTTGGAGGTCAACCAGGTCACCCTGGCTCCTCAACTGTGAGGAATTGGTTTAGGATTGAACGCATGAGCAAATCTAGCTCTGAGTATCGGGTAGCTTATAGCCCCAACGTGTGCGACTCATGCCAGATTGAATGCGGAAACATCGGTGTAACAATGGAGAGTGGGAATAGATGGCTTTCTGTGTCTCAGCATAGGGAGTTTCCCTTTGTGTTTGTGAAGGCCACCCGTAGGTGGTATGCTTAAGAATCCCTTGTGTTTTAGTTTTCTTCTTTGATATGCCTTTTAAGTATGCTTTGTCTATTCTCTGAGTTGTGTAACTTCTTTGAATATGCCCTTAAGAATTTCTTTCCCTTCTCTGAGTTGGGTGATTTGGGTCTGGTTCAATTTTGGTTAGGGCTGATCACTAAACTCGACCCGTTTACTATCCAGGTAATTGAACAAATAAACCCAATTGAACTTGTAAATCAATGCTGAGATGCCATTTATATAAAGATCATACCTTAATAGCCAGTTCAACATATTACATCACTTCCCAAATCAGAAAAAAAAAAATATTGCATCACTTCCCATAACAAATAACTTCAAGCATATATAACAGGCAAACCAAACAGATGATTTCACTCCTGAGTACAACAGTATAGAAAACCACTTTGTAATTGGGATATGTTGAGGACAAAATCAAGCACTGGACTCGCCCCACTCCTTCAGTGTTGGTGTTGGTGTTGCAATTCCAACGTTTCATGAAATTCCACCATGTTAATCATCAGTTTATGGAGGTCAAATTATCAAGAAATCAAATTATGTGGAAATAATTAATGAAGTCCGATAACAGCTAAAATTATTTTGACTTGGCCAGTGGGAAAACTCTGATCCATCACTATGGCTTGGGTTGGGTTGACATACTTACCTAGTTCACTTTTTAAAACACAAAAAGAGAGGGAAATTGACGAAAGGAGCACAGAGTTTTAAGGGTCAAGCAGTTCAATTCATAAGCTGCTATTAATTCTGTTATTTTTAGGTCCAGTTATCAGGGGCAAGTTATGTTGTCATCGTTAAGAAATTATTAGTAGGGTTTCTTGGCCATTTCATGGCTTATATAATGTCTTTAAGATTAAGCGTCCATTCAGATTATTTATTGTATGCTTATAGTATTATCTATCGTATGCTTATAGTATTTTAATGTTATTTCTGTAATTATTGACTTAAAAGAAAAGAAAAGAGGAAAAAAAAAAAAAAAACGTTTCTGAAACAGGCATTACCAAACAGTAAAACTGTCTTTTTTTGTTCTAAAACTATTACAGAAACAGATTCACCAAACAGCCTTAAATCGTTTAAAAACGGCGTTTTGACACAGAAACTGAAATTTCCGTTCTTGACACGAAACGGAGTTTCTGGAACAGAAACGATACCAAACGGGCCCTTAGCATTGTTGTTCTATAAATCGTAGCAAATTTGGCATTTTGGTCTCTCTCTCTCTCTCTCTCTCAAATTGATGCTTCTATGACCAAGATTTCTAATCATTTAATAGTTCTTTCACAAATCCCATCTAAGCAGTTTCAGAAGGTAATGAAAGAAGAAGAGATGGAACTGGTAATGGAATGGAGGTTTCAGTCCATTTAAAACCCCAGATCATCCACCTTGTCCACATCCTGCTAGCATGCCTGTCTTTTTCCCAAAAAATATATATATAAAAAGATATGATGATAATCTAAAATTATATTATATAAATCATGATTAAATTGGGCTGGATTGGATTGGGCCAAAAAAACAACCCAGAGGCTCCGGAGGGACAGTATTTATTTACCAAAATATATATACATATATAAAGATATGATGATAGTTCAAAATTATATTATATAAATCATGATTAAATTGAGCTGGATTAGATTGGGCTTAAGCCCAATGCCTAATCCAAAGTTAATATTTTAAGGGGAAAAAATCTGGTCCAAATCTTATTCGAACTCAGGAGACGGATCGGCCATCACGACAAACTTACACCCTTAATTTGGCCTCAGTAGGTCCTAGTCTAACCCGGTGTGGGATCTAGCACCAAAATAAAAAAAAAATGGCATCTCCTTGTTGCGACTTTCGAGGATGTGGATTGCAATGTGGTGATTGGTGGCAACTGGCAAGGATACAACTCGACACTAGACACTAGACACTAGACACACTAGAGTAGTGAGTTTTACTAACAACAAAAGAGAAACCAACCAATGTGTGACTCACGTGTCTAAATTTAAAAAGGAAAAATAATTACTAGCGAGTGAGTTTTACAGCTAAGACTATTGATGGTCAATGAAACGTAAAAAAAAATAGACGGCTGTGATTGCCCGGACTCGGGACTATTTTTGCAATCTGAACTGTCGTGGTCCCCATTCCTATCCCACGCCCCAGATTGCTTGTCTTCATGCCGCTTGTTTTTATATTCCAAAGAAATAAATCCTAACTTCGAAAGATATTCTTAAGAAGCGTATGGTAACTGACGTTCCAACGTCGAAATCTACAACACCTCGGCAATTTATTGAAGTAGAAACTTGTCGGTTGACTCTCGGGTTATGGGTCACATGTTCGCAGGAGCTTAATTAGATAACTCCTCCCTCCGGCTCCTATGAACTCGTGGTGGAACACCCGAACCCGATTAAACAACTCGAGCACCTCTCGATCAATCGGCGGCGGGACGATTTGAAAAAGGAATCGTCGATGTGTTGATGTCCCGCGTGGCGTTGCCAGGCTGGAATATATCGAAACTCTGTGACGCATGCATCCACGCAGTAGCAGTGGCCGTACAAAAGTTGCAATTTTATAGGACGCTTTTCGACTGCAAGTGGGCTAATGGGGTTGTCGCAGATTTGCCGCCCATAGCCCAAGTGGCACACCGTGCGCACTTTAACTATCCTTCACCCACCCTCCTTGTTCCTACTCCACCGCCTTGCAGACTCTCCTCATAGGCTCACTGCTCCTACCCTCCCGGGTTGTTCTTGTTCTTGTTCTTCTTCGCCTTTCATTATTCCCACCTCGCTTTCTTCTTTCAGAAATATAAATGAGAATGAAGATGATCAGAGAGGAGAAGAAAAGCAGAAAACACAAAGGTAAGCGAAGAACATAAGCTTTAAATTTTCAGGAGAAAAACCGGGAAAAAAAAAAACCGAGAAAAGCTCAAATCTTTCTTCTTCTTTCTCTGTTTAGGGTTACTGTTGTATTAATTTTGTTCATTTATATAAAAGCATGAAATTTTCTTTCTAGTTTTGATTGGAAACAGTTTTGAGGAGAATTACTAATAACCTGTTTGATTCTCTCCTCCATCAGGGAAGTAGCAAAGGGAGGCTGACCATGGGTTACTATAACAAGCAGTGGGACGCGCTGTAAATAACAAACAGTATACTATGTCAAGGCCGGCTCACGCTCACCTTCCCCCTCGTTGCCCATTGCAGACCAGAGCTTCTCGCCAACTCCAGGATTCTCCCGTCTCTCCAACTTTGCCCAGAAAGGAAGGATTGCGCCCTTTTCATCATCGGTCTACTTCTCTGAGTTCTATCGTGGAGGAGCAGCCATCTTGGTTTGATGAACTTCTAAGTGATTCCGACACCCATTACAGAGGGACCTCTCTTCGCCGATCAGCTAGCGATTCACTGGCTCTTGTAGAGGGTTCGGCCTCGTTTCCCAGTATTTCTTCTCTTATTGATGAACAGAATGCCGTTTCGGACGAAACTGGAAATGGGTTGGTAGGAGATTGTGTATATGGACCAAACTCTCCTCGAGGAAGGTCGAATTTAACCCATTCAAGGGACCCCATAGTTTCGGCGTTATCTGAGTATGTTTCTGAAATGCCTTTGCAGTATTTATCCGGGAATATCTGCAATTCTGAAACTATCCAATCTGTTTCGAAAGGGAATGCTTGTGTTTCTAAGGGTGAGCTTGATCCAGAGGCAAAGGTTGCACAACGGTGAGAATCTATGTACCTCGCTCATATCTCTGTATATCCGATTTTCATTTTTCATGTAAGTGATATCATTAGCTTTCTTTCTCGCCGGTAACCAGTTCCTTTGCTAACATCATTACACTATTATTGTGCTTAATCTCCAAATATCATTAAAGGTTTATGCTGCGTTAGTTTGGTTTGTGGGTAAGTTAATATCTTGAAGTTTATTCAAAATTTTGGCAGAATACTTGATAATTGGTCCTGTAGTGAGGGGATGATGCCTGGAATAATGGAAGAGAAACGTTTAGGGTGAAGGATATAAGAAAATGTTAGGGTTTTATTTTTTTTATAGTTTTGAAAGATTTGTGAGTCCTCAGCTTTTAGTACATCTTCTCTGTTGCGATCCTGCTTATAACTGTTTAGAAGTAAGGCGTATTATTGAGCCTCTTGCTTGGCAAAGTGATGTTCATCGATCTTCAATATTTCTTTAACTCTATATCCTGTTTTCACGGTTGCTTGTATCCCTTTGACACCGCTTCATCCCAGTCAGACAAAGATGAGTGGCCTGGGTTAACCTAGCATTGCGATTTGCTAATGAGCGAATGTCCTGTCTAATAGCAGACTATCTTGGTTGCTGCTTTGTACAGTTCAGCTGAGCTTCTTGGCTCAATTAGACATTGAAGCTTTCCCTGTTACGAAACAGAATTTCTTAGCTTCCTTGTCTTGGGTCCTGGTTTAGCTTTTACAATCTAGATAATTAAATGTTGGTGATCTTTGACACAAGGAAGATAAACTGTGATTGTTTTGACATTGTTAGACTTCATTTTTACCAAAACTTTGACACAAGGATGATGCACTATGTACGATTTGGCATTGATAAACTTCATTTTTTACAGGCACCCTGCACAGCGTTCAAGGGTTCGTAAGCTTCAGTATATTGCTGAACTAGAGAAAACTGTCAATGTTTTTCAGGTAAATCATCAACTAATGTGATTTGATTTCAAAGGCTGGGCATGCTAGCGGTAGACCCAAATCTTTGTCTATCTCCTCCCATTGGTAAATTCCCCAATGCCCCTCCCATCCCAGCCCTCCCATTGTTTAAGCTGCTAGCGCCAGGGAAGCCGGCGGCATACCTAACCTCCTACCTTGCCCCCTTCCCAACTACTAAGTGGCATAATCAGGATCTAATCAGTTGGGAAAAGGCTGAGTTGTTGTATAATCAGGATCTAATCAGATTATAGACTAATGGTAGCTGCATTTGAACTGGCAACTAGATGTTTATCATTAGCTTTGTCTGAGTCACATCTACAAACTGGTACTGCAAATCATGTACTGTTATTCTTCGTTCTGCATTAGAACTGGCAATTTTATGGTAGGAGTGAAGTGAGTGTACGATTTAGCTTAATGCCAGTGTCACCTTCTAGCATTTTTAGTTGGGACAGTTTCAGTTCTTCCTTCCTATCAGAGAAATTTTCTCTAGTTTAATTCTTCTATTTCTTGTCCTGACAACTTTCTTGATTAAAGCAGTGTAAACTAAGATTTGAATGTCCTGCAGACTCTGGAATTAGAGTTGGAAGCCAGAGTTGCTTCGCTCCTTCAGAAGCGTGTTTTTTTGTCCGTGGAAAACAACACACTAAAGCAGCAAATAGTCTACCTTCAGAAGGAAAAATTAGTCCAGGATGGTGAGTCTTTTATCAATGTCGACTTTGGTTGTTCAAGTTTTCTTTTTATTATGAAATGGCTTCCCACCAATAACCATAATTTCTTTAGACTCTGAACCTTGAGTTCTCCGGTAGGCAATATTGCATTCTATTTTGGGATTCTCATCATTACAGTTCTCTTTCATAGGATTGTGAAGGTACTGCCATATTTGGGAATTCATAGAAGAAACATACTGATATAGTGATATGCAATGGTAGACTTAGGTTTGAGCATCAAGCATGGTGGAATGGTGAAGAAATTAATGGAAGGTACAGTAGGTCTCCCTGCTTGGTTGCAAACAAAGTTAGAAGAAGTAATTGCAGAATGTTAAGCAGATTGAAATGTCTTCAACTGAAGACCAGCTTCAGGGTGGTAGGATGGGATCATGGGAGGTAGCCACCATCCACTTACGCATGGTTCACCTTCAGCAAGTCTAAAATAAGTCAGTTGGTGAGCTATGGTGTGCAAAAATCCCATGCTCACCAGGAGGTCTCAAGTTCGAACCTCTTGGCTGTTACCTACTTCCCTCCCTACCTATCAAGAAAAAAAGTCTGAAATAAGTCAGTCATGTTTTCCATAGATGAGGTTCCGTAGCCCAAATATGACTTGATGAATATGAGCCAAATGATTTGATCCATTGGATTCTTCTAGATGGGCATGGAAGGTTTCTTTTCTGGTAAAAGTGTCTCTGGATGGGCATGTATCGAGAGTTTTCTGGATGAGCATGGCTAATTTTGCCATTTGGAAGATGATTTGGTGATTCTGACCATTGGACGCATAGGGAATGACCAACATGTAAAATTTCAAACCCAAAATTCTATCATTTACTACCTTCCATTGTAATGGGATACCCTCTCATGTATGTTTTTGCATCCCCCCTCAGTGGTCCATACAACCTCTTGTTGCCCTTTCATATGCCAGGCTTTATTTTGCCACTTGGCAAGCTTCATCTGGGCTGATATTTAACACTCGAGCATGGGACATTTGGATCTACCTGATCACAAAATATGTGGCCCAATTTATTTTTCCACATGGCAAAAAGAGGTGCTTGACCAGAAATCCAGAACACATCCAGAAAAATTGGACTTCTAATCTCTTTTAGAATTCTATTGCTCTGTCTTGGAAAATTACCCCTAGCTAAAGGCTAATGGATTATTGACCTAAGATTGAAGATTTTTACCTCCATCTCCTGTTTTCTCCTCATTAATCATCTCATTGTACCTGTCTGGAAATTGTTTCATTTGTCACATGCTACAATCTTTGAAAGGAGCTAGCAGTGTGGGAAGTTGAAGTCATTCTAACGTTTCTGAGACTAGTATTTTCACTATTTTCTTCTACCAATTCGTGGTACGAGGGAGCATAATTTGTCTGGAACAGCTATTGCATTAGTAGTACTTAATGCATGGTTCTTATTTTGCTTTGTCCATCATGTTGTTACAGTTCAATATCAGACACTGAAGAAGGAAGTTGAGAGGTTGACAATGGATTACATAAACCATCTGAAGAGTACTAGTACACATTCTTGCACAGGATCCAACATCAGTGCAGTTTCTTCGGAGGCTAGCTGGAAGATTTTAGAAATGGGAAGGCTTAGTCTTGGTGGAAACCCAGTTACGCTGAAGCATATGGTTTCAGAAGCTAATGAGGCTTGAGGGTATGGGCTCTGGTTTCACATGCATTTTCCTATATAGTGGAATCAAGCGAAAGCTATACCAACCACCAAGTGCCAGATCCCTAGGTAGGTAGCCTATCAATCATGCAAGTTCTTGCTTGTAAATGTTAAACCTACTATACGTCTTGTAGAAACCGTCTGGCTGTGGATGACGATGTAATATCGTTACCTATATAATTATATTCATATTTACAGATATGTCAAGGTCATTTGAAAATCCTCATGTTCTTGCAGACCCAAAACTGGATGAGGGCATGGTTCTTCTGAACCATCAGATTCAGACTGAACTCCACCCAATCCTAACATGTAAATAAAGCAGTGACATGAATGCATGCCTTGGTAAGTCCCAGTTGTACTGATGTGAGGGTCAATAGCACCTGCCCATGTTCTTATGAAATCACAGCCCAAGTCGTCTTCATGCTGTCTTAATGTACTAACAAGTGTTTTAACATGAGAGTGGAATTATTACCTTCAGATCATAGTTTTGTTTGTGCATCAGCCTTTTGAGGAGCCAAAACCTGTGATTACTTGTCGTCAAGAGGTGTAAATGTAATGACTTTGGAGGTCTGTCGTCGCCGCGACTTTGAATGAATTGAATCGCTGCTTCACCTGGTACGGTTGGATGGGGATGGGGGTGTAATAGGAGGGGGCGTTGAGAAGTTGAAACGTTCTAGGGTAGTCTTTCTTTTTCTCTTTTTGACAGAACATACGACTAGTTTCAAATTTAATCCTATTCGAAAACAGGTCCTGATCCTCTCAACATGTGACGCCCAAGCCGGACTAGAGACGTGAGTGAGAGAGAGAGAGAGAGAGAGAGAGAGAGAGAGAGAGGGGAGAGGTGTAAAGTTACAAGTACCTGTAACTAGAAGTAATTTATGATTCTATTTTTATTGGGGAAGCCATTTGTTATTCTCAACACACTTGAGGGGTACTCTCGTCGTCCACCACAGAAGAGGCGACCAAAGTTACCCAACAAAATCCTTCAATTAGATAAACAGGGTTAAAGAATAATTCTGCACACTTTAGTTACATTACATGGCTTGCTCGATCAGATCAGCTCAGCTCCCTAACCACGGATGGACGCTTGAGGTACAGTAGGTAAACCATGTTCGTCTTCGGCCTGTAAAGCAGAGAAGATATTAAAATGAAAAACAGGTTTAAGTAGAAAACTCCAAGGAAGTAACCATGAACATAATGGCAGAACTGTCATCACAGCATCATAGATGCACAGGTACAGTACTTTAACAACACAATATAAAACCAAGTAGGGGCAGTTTGTAGGAACCTTTCAGCAGGTCATGTTTGGGTTTAAGCCAAAACATCTGCTATAACCAATCCAATGCCATCCTTAGATGTAAGGCCCTCTTGGATGGCCATTTGCCCATAAGACTAAACACAGAATAATCACTCCCTTATATTCATTGCTTCAGAAGGCTAACCAAGAGAATCGATTTGCTAGTAAGGGTAACCCATTACCATAGTGATGTTATCTCCAAAAGAAAAGATAACAATCTCCCTCCAATCAATGTTTTTAGGAAACCGCACATGGCCTCAGATCATTCAGGCCCATCAATATGCAGTCTGAAAGATCCGCTTGCCAACCTCCACAGTCCAACAAACATGGAGTGTGCCAAGAACAGGACAGACGGAGGACAAACATACCTGGGCATTATGCCTTCCCGGTGGCACAGATGCATACCCTGATGGGGCTGAAGGCAACTTGAGTTGTGACTCTACATCAGGTTCATTATCAGGTTGAAGGTAAGAGGGCACCCCATCGGATTCTGTCTCCATTCCCATGTCAGCTTCCAAGGCATCAAGCTCTGTATCACAGAAGGCAAACAAAGTTAAGGACCCAGAAATAGGAAAAAAGGTAACAGTTAAAAGAAGTCCCTAGGTTTTCCTCATAGATAGTATAAATTCAACATGACTTATTTTCACGAGAGAAGAATGCCAAATCACAAATCTGTATGATATCAAACTTACCACCCAGGAGTTCTTCCTCGTCAATGTCATCAGGCACATTATAGCTTCTACCAAGAGATTCTTGAATTTCTGTGCTCACATCCATCAGGTCCATCATCTCATCTTGCATGTTCTATGAATAACAAACCTCAATTTCAGCAATTTTCTAATAAAAATGTAAGATAGAATAATGACAAGAAATACACACATCTATGTCTTGAATCTTCACAGTCTTCATCATTCCTTTCAACTCCTTGTTTGCAGATTTCAGAGCCGTCATCTGAACAACACAGACAAGATTTAGCTTGTCAGAAGCTTCACTAACAAAACTTTTATTACTGAATCCATGAAACCTCCCATCAAATACAAAGACATAGCAGAAAAGATGGTCCCAGTTCCAAAATTTCGAAAACTAGGAATCCAGACATTGGATTTCTTTTACAGACCTTGTTTCAATCATCATTCATGGCAATACCTAGTCCATAAATCTGGACGGTGAAATCAGACAAAACCTGGGCAAAAATTATTTTTGGACTAAAACATAGCCTGATTTAATTATTTAACTATCCAACAAACCAGGTGTTTCCTTCTCTAGTTTTCCCCTTTCCTTCCTCAAGAATCGTCTTATATTTGCAATTGCGAGCAAATGGACTTACTCATCTGATGATCTAACTAATATCATCACAGTGACTTTGAACCATGGATTTAGAGGACAGTATCGGTATTGGTGGGTATCGGTCGGTTTTGCCCCTGCTTTTTTAAAAAGTACTAATTTTTTACTATGTTACCCTTGAAATGATACGGATAACCGATCCGGATCGGTCAGAGATCAGGGATCGGTCTCAGCCGATACCAATCCGATACGGCCGATACGAGACCGATACTTGAAACCATGCTTTGAACTACATGATCAACAAGACAAGGATGCCACATTGAGATTTTCCATTTATTAGAATATGCAACCCTTCAGGTAAGGCCTACTATTGAAAAGTATTATACCACCCATGCATATAATAGAACTATTGAAATGTTCTTTTAAGAAACATTGACAAGTTCTCATAATACCATTAGCATAGAAGTACTGTCTGTTGGCAAAATAAAGATTATACATGTTTCTACACCACCCAACCGATATATATATATATATACAATAAGTGCACTCACACTAGGTAGCTTAGCTCTTGATCAGAAGGTCCCAACCAGACACTTTTTTTTAGATGAACCGTTTCTCATATACTATTGATGTAGTTCAGGCAATTAAAAAAGGTCCAAGCAGGTAGTGGTTAAAGGAACCTAATTGGCCAACTTTTTGATACAGACAATCTTTCAGATGGAACCCATAAACTGAACACCTTGGATTGACAAGGTTGTCAACATTTCACATGGTTCTTATTCATACCTTCCCCATGGTAGAAGAGGGGGAGAACATTTCACATGGTGTCAACCAAAGGCATGGTGCGCTGGGACTCCAATGCCTACCCCATCTTTTGAAGTACTACTACATTATTGAAATACATCTCTGTGCAATGGTTTAGTATCCGTGGATGAGCTAGTCATCCCCAGGCACAAATGGACCAGTATATAGCCATCACATGAACTTAACAGTAATAGCATAACCAGAAAATCCAGCACCGAAAAAAAATGGTAGGTCCTTAATACATACAGTTTGCTGAGCGTCTTTGAGTCCCTCAGAAGCAAAGGCAACCTGATCAAGGTTGAATGTCTGGTTGTAAAGCATATCACGTTGTTCTTCATACCTGATCATAAGAATCCAGTTTAAGTGAACATATTGTCCAAATGAAAAAATAAACTTAATCATCAAAATTAAACATGAGCTTATTCATAACCTGTCAGTAAGTTTCAGGATGAACCTAGTCCAGCATAGAATTTGAATACCTTCTTATAAGATGATTTTTAAATATCACTTCACTAGTTGGTGATAACATGATGATATGCCTGTTTTCGTGTTAATGAAAATATAGTTTGGATTCCATCAAAAGAAACACATAGAAATGATCAATCATAAAAGACTGTTCATGTTCTTAAGCAACTGAACATCATTATAATTTGCAAGGTTCAAATTTTCAGTTTTGACACCTAGATTTCGATTGGAACTTGGTTTTTATAATACATGAATGTAACCTTTTGGTCGAACCAAATCAGTAACCCAAAAACAGGACAGAGATTTTGACCGAAACTAGTAAGTTTCAATCAAAATTTTGCATGCCTAATGAGTCAATGCCCATGAAATCTCGAACATTGATAATTACAGAGAACCTCCAATAAGGCTGCTCCATTGCAACCTAGTGGTTCGGGTTCGAGTCAAGAAACAGCCTCTCCAAAAAGTGGGGGTAAGGCTGTGTACATTATGAACCTCCCCTGATCCCGCAGTGGCGGGAGCCTGCCCTCCAGTTTCTGTAATCAGTTCTTTTAAAAACTGATAATCTAATTCAACTCTCACACACCAATGGCCAAAGATGAATGAACAGTTTAGCATGCATTCCAAATGTAACACTCAGGTTTTGCATTACTCAAGATGAAGTTGACACTCAGACCGGAAACAACACAACGTGGCTCCTATTTCAAAGCATCAAGGTAATATAATGGCGCTGGAATTTCAGGAGTTACTTCCCACACCTGACCATGACAGATCATTGACCGCTGGCCCCGAACAGTAGGGACTCCTGTTCCATTTTTTCCTTTTAAATATTTGATAAAAATGCATATGCATTTACAGTTTACTACGAAGCATTAGGTTGCAGACAAAAAGAGGACACCTAGAACACCTTCAACAGAACTACTCAACTACACCTACCCAGGAGAGACAAACATTAATCCCAAATAATCTAGAAAAGGGGAATTTTTTATTTTTTTTTGGGTTGGGGGGGTGGTGGCCGGCGAGGGGCAGTTATTACTGGAAAAGAATCTCCTTTCCCATCCCCAAAGTTTTCGATTTTCTTTGTTTTCATCACCTCAACTTTCCAAGCAAACAAATAATAACTGCTGCAGTTTCCCAATCATTTAGATTTCCTCCAAATGGTGCTTCAGCTCCAACTGGGCACTGTTCCCCAAGACTTCAAATTTACTGCTCTCACTAGAAGCCCTTTATTCTGGAGCCATCGGGTAGAGACAAGAGAAGCATTCCCATGACATGGCATCTGCAAATACATACCATTCGGAAGTAAGCAATCCCCCCACCCACCCACCCACCCACCCACCAAAAAAAAGTTTATGTACTATCCTAGGTCAAACAGATGGCATCTGCAAATACATACCATTCAGAAGCAAGCAATCCTCCCCACGCCCCCCAAGAAAAAAATTTATATGCTATCCTAGGTCCTACAGTTTCACTGATATGCAAAGCTTTGTTCGATATCTCATCAGGAATAGAAAGCGTTTAATTGTCACGAATTGAGTTCGCCACTGTCCATGGTAGGTTGATAAATATTACTGCAGTCGATTCTTAAATTTCTCTTTTTCCATTGTTCAAAATTTCTGTTCCCCTATCTGTCAATCTAATTATAGAAGTTACAATAAATAGCAGCATCATTCAAACCTATGGTACATTATTTTGAGGGAGAAATTTGACTAAGTTTTCGTATAGAAAATCTGGAACCATATTAACACGACAATGATGAATAAACCCCAAAACCCATCAGCTACCTGGATGCCTCCACTCCCTCTGTTGCACCTTTTGAATCACTTTGTTTACTTTGTTCACTTTGATATCTCCTCAGAGCACACACAAATCTCAGAAAACTGTGGAATTTCCAAAGGACGAAAAATCCATAGATGAAACCCAAGCCAACAACATAAGAGAAATACGACAACAAAATGTCACTAGTCAAGATTCGGGGAAGCAATAACAAAGGATCTTAACTTTGACAAAGTCAAACATTATTCAGGAATTTTCTTCTGCCTGCCCATATCAACTAGCGTGGTTAATGGAAGATACAACCAGAAAAGGTTTGAATATCTCAGAGGACAGCATCAGGTTCATTAAAAAGTCCACAACTCCACGTATCATTCCTCATTAAAAAAGCAGGTTAAATAGAGGGGGGCAATGGTTTTAGTTGGTCATGTATGCCATGGTTTTCTTTTGCTTTATCTATAACTTATAAGATGAATGATTGACATTCTCTAATAATTTTTTTTTTCTCACTGATCAGAAGGTGTGGTATGTAGAATAATTATTGTTTACTGGATTCTAAAAAGGATCCTTAGCTTAAAATATTATAAAAAAAAAATATTTCTTTATAATTTAATTCATAAAAACTTTCACATTGAACCCACAAATGCCTGTATTTTTTATTTATATCGAAATCATCATACCCTTCTATTATATTGAAATCACCGCCATTTGTGCTAGTGTTAGTTCTTTTGATAACTCCCACTTTCACTATTTATTTCACTTCCACTACAAATATAATATACCCCTAAAAACCACATTCATACTTATGAGAAACCCCCTCTAACCAATATGCTTCATTTTATCACATCTGTTTTTATCGTTTGGAGCCATTAGCCCATTCCAAATTCTTACCCCCCCCCCAAAAAAAAAAAAAAAAAAGGATTTTGGTGTACTGCATGATGGGTACAAATCTTGTTTTTCTTTTTAACCATAAATTTCCACTCTTTACATATTAAACACAAATATTTTGTTCTCCAATTTGAACCCTAAAATCCCTATACCTTAATCTATGAAACTTAATTTCAAGTTTTTACTTCCCTTAAAGACCATCAATTTTGTTCACATATCAGAGTTACGCTAGGGGGGCCTATTATTACATACACAATCCTGTGATGTGGTTGATAATCTCACCCAATCAGCTTCATTGAAGTTTGTGCTCCAATGGTGCTTTAACTAGAAGGGCATAAAAAGGACTACTACATTTGGAAAGAAAAGAAACCAATTAAGAAAGAACATCTGGGTTTAAAGAACTCACTGGCTTCTACAAGTTAGGATCTAGGGAGACGCTTCAAATAAAAGTTTGGCTTCAAGATCCATGTGACAACTTTTTTTTCTAAAGCAACAATTATATTTTCAGTTATATTGTATATGTAAGTAAATTGCTTGCAAATGGCTAGAAGCAAAAAAGGCACTTACATTCGCTTTTGCTTGAGAACTCTCATAGCCCGACCTTTCACAGCTTCCTGAGCAGGGCCAGGCCGTGTTTTCTTGATCTGTTCCCTGTACCTAGTAAGCTCAGCATCAAGCTTTTTGATCTTCTCATCTACATTTTCACCTCTTGTATTAATCTGAAAATAGTTATGCATCAGTAAAGGAAATTTCATAAAAGGAATGTTATAGGCGACTCACATACCAGACAACCCATATGTAGAAGTATCCATCAAACATTGGACTTAAAAATGTAAGAGAAGAGAAGAATTCAAATCAACTTAAGCAATCCTATTCAAGGAAACGGAGTTGATAAGGCCAAACACTATTCTATCATGAAGTGATGGCCAAAAAGTAAACAAATAAACCTTCAATTAGCCAAATTTCTTTAGAAGTGTCGATTCAGAAACAAAGGTTAAAGACACTTTTTTTTTTTTTTTGGGGGGGGGGGGTGGGGGGATGGGGGGGTTGGATTTGAATTATAGCTGAGGTGCCCAACGTTAAGAAAACTATGTTTGGGGTACCTCATGTTTGAAACATTATGTTTGGGGTTCCTTATTAGTCGATTCAATTTAAGACAATATTTCCAGCTTACCCAATGGCCAATTCTCTCACCTCGCACTCCCACCTGCACCCCCTACCCTGACTTCCGCTCCTACCCCCCACTCTCCCCCTTCCCACGCCTTCTGTTCTTCCTCCACCACCCCACCAGCCCCATCCCCACCCTTTACCCCCCGAAATCTTTGACATAATGGTTCCTGCTTCGTACCCATAGTCATGCATCTCCCAGGGTCATAATTTAGTATCACATCGTAGACCCCCACCCCAAATCTATCTTCCTTATCAGTGAACCGGAACATAGTTTATAGGTACTCTTCGATGCAGCGGGGACGAGACAACGTGACACACTACGATCACTTACAGAAGTGCTATAGAGAAGGGCAATTTAACAACATTTGAATCATCTGTCTCTTTTTTTCCACATGCCAACCAACCACAAATTGGAGGGGATAAAACCAAGGAAGCACAAGAAACCGAAGAAATCAGTGAGCAGTGACTACAGCATTAGCAGCAAAAATGACAGAGTGAAAGGGGGGAAGGTGCATTCAAAGGCTCAAACATGGAAACTGGAAAGAGAATAAAGCAAAGTAACTGAAAAATAGCGGAAATATCATAACACACCAACTCAAAAGTGACTCTCCTCCAAAGTCCCAAACATAAACCAAACCCCTCCCCAAGTCCCAATCGATCATGCTCCCATATAGACCTGCATATTTATCATTCAATTGAGAATCGATAATATATTAATCATTAAGCTGTTCGAGAGAGGTTCAATGATCGACTCATTGTCAGACCATGGTCGTTACTCTTCATTAATTTATGTAGTTGGGGCTTTCCATCATAACTGTTGTAATCTATTCTCTGGTATACATTACTGAATACTAATTCCAACTGTTTTTGTCTACATTCTGTCACTGGTTTTTCTCTTTTACTTCGGCTTGACAATGAATCAAAGGGGGCGGGGTTGTAGAGGGGGGGGGGGAGGGGCAACAAAGAATGGGGGAGGGGGAGAGAGATGTTAGAGTGGGGTTGGGGTCAGAATGCAGAGATGGGTGCAAATAATGGGGATGGGACAGAGGTGGGAATAGGGTGTTGAGAGAAATCGTCACAGGCAAAGTTCGAATTGTGTCTGGTCTTAAACACAACTGATGAATAAGGAACCCCAAACATAGTATTTCAAACATGATATGCCTCAAGTTTTCATAAATGTCGGGTACCTCAGCTGTAATTTTACTCCCCCCCCCCCCCCCCC